>NW_028258147.1:20000000-20112500 GCF_053883595.1 Heterocephalus glaber
CAAAAGTACAGGGCACCGGGAGTAAAAACATTCTGACCACAAATCAGAAACACATTGGGAAGTGTTTGTTGAATATAAATCCAGAAACCAGTATTTTGTTTCTATTTGGTGGAAAATTGAAAAATCTGTTGTATCTTGGCATGGCTTGTTGGCCCAATCCTGGATTCTGCCTGCAGTAGATGGCATTATTATATACACAGCTAGGCTGCTGAAGCCTCTGTTTTCATCACAAATTTTAAACACAAAATGTACCTGCTAACATTACCATTATTCAGCTATAGTTGTTCTACACATGAAATTAGTTTGCATATTCTTTACTTTTTTCCTTAAAATATGGATGGAGAGAGAGAGAGAGAGAGAGAGAGAGAGGGAGGGAGGACAACTAATCAGTGTTTCAGCTGCTGAGTGGCATCTGGCCAAAAGCCACTAGGCTGACAACTGGAGTTTGGAGTGCTGTTTTTGCAAGGCTAATTTAAGGTGAACTTAGATGGATTCAAGATTTATAAGCCTTAAAATGTCCTGACTGGAGCAAAGTTCAAGTCAAGTAATCTGCTGCTCAGTGTGCAGACAGGGCTCAGCTCACAGTGGCCTGTGATTTAGTCTATAGTGAAGGAGAATTTTAAAAACGGGCAGGAGGCCTGAGTTTCTGTGTTTTACTTCAAAGATTTTCTAATAACTGCGAGGATTAAACTCTTTTAACCAGCTAAGAAGGTTAGGTGGTTTTGAGTGAGTGCTTTTATTGCTATCAAAGATCCTAAGTTTAAACTTTAAGGAGTGCCTCTAGTGAACATCTTTTTTAACACATTAATTACTTTGAGAAACTCAAATTCCTACCTTATGAGTCAGTAAGAATTTAAGAAAATTCTTCAAGGACTGCACAAACTAGTGGAAATGGAATTCAGAAGCAATTTACAAAACCATCTTGTGGAACATATTTAGACTATTTGAACTAGTTGGTTTTTTTTTTAACTGCCATGAATATAATGTGTTCATTCAGAATAATTGCCAACAGAAGTAGAAATCAGGCTTCAGTATTAGCTTGCTGTATACTAGCATATTATATCCAATATTGTCAAATTAGGAGGAAGTTCAAATGCTTGCTGTCTAGTGACAAGAAAATAAAAGAATTTCTCTGTATGAAACTTTTGGATTGTTTAATCAAAATAAAAAGGGACAATCAAGAAATGGCTATTAGTTTTGGAAGGGAGGAAAATATTAGTCATACTTGTGTATGAACACCCTTTATCGAAGTAGTTTCATTTTCTTTCTTCTTTCTGGTTACCAGCAGAGAGCTAAAATATTCTGCTGTGCAGCTATTCTGTCTAAGACATACAGAAAAGGTAAATAATCAAAAGGTTATAGTGCAACATAGATTGGTTAAAAATAAATGAAACTGTCATGTAAAAACCACACTGTAATAGTTCATGAGTTTCTTTTTTAAAGGGGCTTAGAAAGAGACACCTGTGAATTGTACAAGGAATTGCAAATTACCTCATTTTGAAATAATAAAATGATGTTTGGAAAGCAGTAAGCTGTATCTGGTAAACAATACTTGATGTTTACAATGGCTCCGAGGGGAAGTGGGAAGAGCTTTTGGGATTCGAGGTAACATTCACTTTTATAAGAAAAAACAAGATAATTAAGAGTTGTTGCCTCTTTCATTTTTAAATACCATGAATAAGCTTTGCTAGCATACTTCTCTGCCAGCAGCAGAGGCAAATGTGGATTGTTGCACTGCCGATGAAAAACTAATAGTGTAGGTCCTTGTAAACTGCCAGGCATCTAGCGAGGGCTTACCCATTCCCTCTGCACTCTTAACTTAAACAGTCTCAATTTCTTCCTTAAACACACCTTTTATTTTCTACCAACATGCGGATGTCTTATGTGGAAAGTTGGCTGCTCCTTTGTCTGTTTTTATTTTAAGGTTTATTTTCCAACCTGTGGTGGAATGAGGGCAGTGACATAAAACAGTCTAACCCCATGGTGGGGACCTGCCTGCCCTTCCTGGAAGTGAAGTCTGATTTGCATTTCTTCTGTAAAATGAAAGGGACTCTGATGAGACCAGAATCTTATCTTTTACCACTAACTCCTTCCTAACAAGTGCAATACCATTTTTGAAAATAGAATTTGTGCTGATCTTTATATCACTGGCTCAGAAATTCAGGGTGTTCAGATGGTCTAATAAGTTAAGCACTGATTTCATTTTTAAGTAAAATTTTTAGTTAAAATTTGACTATTTGATTAAAGTCCCTAGTTTTACTGATATCAAAAACAGAAACAAGAAAACTGTTCCATTCATTGATTTAGTCAGTTCCTTCAAGGATCCTCAACCCCAGAGCTGGAGTTGAATGGGACCCTTGGCAAAGGTTCCCTCACTTCATGCAGTGAGCACACTGAAAATTCCCATGTGCTGCATTCACAGATGTTGTCCATCAGAAGACTGGATTAACATAAGTATCTCCCTATATCTCCTAAGCATTCTAAAGGGTGGATTTCTTTATTTATTTGCTGCTAGGAGGTATCGAATTCCTATTAGAAGACTTCAGGGGTTTTATGACCCAGTCTTTAACCAGATTATAGTGGCCCTTCTCTTCTATAAAGAAGTACAAATAATAGGGCCATTTCTAAAGAAAGTTTAACCTTTTCACTCCTCTTTCCAATAATGAAGGGATTAGAGTCTGAATGATTCCAAGACCACACCTTAAGCTTCACCTCTATCTGATAAAAGATAAATTTTAAGATTAGACTTTTCACTGTTGTAATAACTTCAAATTTATCAAAAATGGGATAGAGGCAAATCTCTACCTACACAACATGCCTTTTATTGAATTAGTAACATTCTATTCCTTTGACATGTCTCTCTTGTTATTGTACTATAGACTAACACTTATGAACTTTAAAAATGTTTACATTTATTATTGATTTTCAAGATACTCAGTTATTGTTAATATGGCAACATTAAAATTCATTTTCCCACTGAAAATATAGCAAACCTACTGTGTTTGAAGTAATTTCGTGTTGAAATTTCTTCTCTATTACTTTCTTCACTCCATGCTGCAATTGTAGAACAATTTCTTCTCCAATTTTAGGTACAATGGCAGTTATTACAAAAACAATAGTAGGAAAGGAATGTAGTGCTTTTTTGCCCAGAGATATTTCCTCCTATCTTCAAAGAGAGAGGCCTGAATCATAAACTATTAACTTATGCTTACTCTAAGAATGTCATTTTGAGTTGGAGTTAGAAATCAAAAAGATTTCATTAATCTTTTTGTCAACTCAATATTAGATGTGATGATAAGAAGTCAGATAGTCATTCAGCTATACATAGCTGAATATGAGATGGGGTGCATCTTTACACAAGTACATACAGATACACTCCCATGCTTAGCAAAGCAAGTAATGATATCTTCAACTATGTTTTATATACATTAGAAACAAAGCCAAGCTAAGATAAGCCAAAACAGAAGCAATACATGTGAATGTAATCCCATCTTGTTGGATAGTCATGAAGCAGGGGCAGGGACAGTGAAGATTCTGAGTTTGTTGCTTTAGGTTATTTAGAATATGGACTTTGCTTTCACTAAGCCTATATCTCCAGCAGGTGTGCTTATTTTCCATAGAACTAGTAAGACATCTATGAGTTACAGACTATTACGTATTTCTATTATACCAGCTTACTTCTTAGTAGATACATTCTTGAGGTAACATTAGGAAACTGCCTGATTGACTAATAACAATGGCTCATTTTTAGATATAACTACAAAAAACAGAAGAGGCCTGAGACTATTGCTTCTTTCCAGTTTAATACATTAGTCTGTTGAAAGCAATGGAAGTATGTCAAAAATACCAATGATCTTGTCTTCTAAAGGGTCCTTGAATCCCTCCTAGTACTTACCACTGTTTTCCTGTGATAAGAAATGAATCATTGAAAGTTGATAAGGGACTCTTAGGAAGTTCTCTCACCTCATCTGAAATTAGTTATTGTTTTAGATGAGGCACACATGTGTCCAAAAACTTTACACAGAATATTATATCTTGTATAGCATTTCTTCTATTGTTGGTCATCATTCAACCTTGTTTGTAGTTTTTTTCTGGCCCAAGGTAAGTCTGAGAACATAATGAAGTGTGGTAAAGATTGGTAGCCTGCAGCATAGTTACCCATCTCTAAAATCAATCCATACACATTTAAAGCAGAAATGAAACCTTTTGCTGCTCTTAAGCTAAAAGTCTTTTCAGAATCCCTAGGTGGCATGGAAAGCATTTAGACTCATTTCATTCATATGTCAGGTAAAGACAATCTTTTAGCAGTGAGATGAATGCTGAATAATGGATCTTTTGAATAATGTAATTAAGAATTCATTAGGGGAGCCTTAAAAAATGACAGAATGCAATGTGTGTGTACTCCTTACACTAAACTCCCAAAATGTATCATGGAGTTGATGATTAAAAAAAAATCATCAGAGAAGCAATTAGAAAAATACTGGCATTTCATTTACAAAATACTGACATTAAAATTCAATGAGGAGCAAATGTATGTTTGAATTTATTAGAAATTATGTTAAATCAGGATTAAAGATCATTTTTATTATTTTAAAATGTGCTCATAATATGACAAAGGACTTAACCAACACTGTTTTCTTGAAAAGATCGCTTAGTGCTCACGGTATAAAGTTTTCAGTATTGAAAAAAATTAACTTTGTTCTTGGGTAACTGATTAAAATGAGAAGTGGAAAACTCTCCTTTTTATTCTTTGCTTTATTTTAATTTAAATGATAAAAACGTTTAAAACAGACCCCAGTGTGACAACAGTAGGTTAGAGATTTGCGGGTAACAAAAGCAGGTATTGTTGCCATCTCCTATTACTGTTACCCACACAGAGGAAAGGGGCGAGAAATCGCTGGGTTCTCAGTGATCTGACACACTAGTTATCCTGCCATTTTCATGTCCCCATGGCCTTACTTGTTATTGGCCCACATACAACAGAATGAGACTCCCTAATGAAGAGGCCGAAGTTTATGGATACCAGACTTTAGTATCATGCGATCTAACAGAATCTTCTACAGAAGCAATACTAGAATATTTTCTACTTTTCTTGGTAAGGTGGACATCGAAACCTCAGAAATACATTCCCATAATATTTGTAATCCTCTATTTTTGTTCAGGGAAAGGAATCATATTGAATAAATTGACTACCTGCGACATAAAATGTATTATTTTTGTCAGTTATCCTTTCAATACCATGAAACAAAAAGGTTCAGAAATTGATAGAATAAGATTAATTCTTTCACTTTCATAGTAAAAAAATTGTGTTATATTTGGTTAATTAGAGATACAATTGTATCAATATATAACCAAATGGTTTTCTTTACTATGTTGAGACCAAAATGAATCTTTTGTACTGGGGATTGAACTCAGAACCTTGCACTTGCGAGGCAGGTGGCAGAACCACTGAGCTAAATTCCCAGCCCCTCTTTCTTCTTTTAAAGGTTTTCCTTGCTAATTGGAAACATTATGATCTAATGGAATGAACAAAGGATAAAGAGTTGCATATGTTGGGGCAGGGATTTAGTTCAGTGGCACTGTGCCTGCCTTGCAAGCACAAGGTCCTGAGTTTGATCCCTGGTATCAAAAAAATAAATACATAAAATAAAAAGAGTTGCATATGTTGAGAGCTAAACCCTGTTTTGTCAGCAACTACTACTTTGTGTTTCATTTGCATGACATTGCTTCTTTGACTCTAATTTGATTTATGCAAGATGTAGAATTCCCACTTTCAGATTGGGAATACCTTAATGAATACAGAAATGAGGGAAAATGTTGTCCTGCCTATTATAAAGTATTGTTATTTGGAAGAGCAATATATATTCATGTTCTTGAGGTCTGTGTGTATATTAGAGACACTCAGCTTCCCAAATACAGTTGCTAACGTCAACTGAAAAGTACAACTTAGTAAATCTAAACTCAGGATATTATTGACAAAATCCAGTGTAATTTGAAATTGACATAGTACTACACATCTATTAAAATGGCTAGTCTTTTACTAGTGCCATTAAAGACATGGAACAACTGAAATTCTCATATACTGCTGGTGAAATGCAGAGTTGTACAATCCCTTTAGAACACAATTGACTTCTCAAAGTTTCTCATAAAGTTAAGCCTACTTTTACCATACAATCTGGCAAATTTAATGCTAGGCATTTACCTGAAGGAAATAAAAATTGTGTTTACAAAAATTAATTTATAAATGCAAGTTTGTGGTGGTTTTATTTATAATCGTCCCAGATTGGAAAAAACTAAAATGTGCCTCAACTGGACAAACTCTCAAATCTCTATAAAACGAAATAGTAAAAACAGAAATAAAGAACTACTGATGCAGACAACAGCTTGGATGAATCTCGATACTTTATGCTTAGTGAAAGAAGTCAAATCTGAAAGGTTACTGTGTATGTGATGATTCATTCTGATGATAATCTGAAAGGCAAAAGCATAGCTAAAAATATTTGTATCAGTGATTTCCAAGAGTGGGGGGTGTCATCAAGGACTGACTATGAAGAGGAAGGGAGAAATTTGGGAGGCGAAAAAACTGTTCCATACATTGACTCTGGTGGTGTTTATGTGACCATATGTGTTTGTGAAGATTCATAGAACTGAGCACTATAAAAAGATAACTTTATGTTAGATTATGCTTCAGGAAATCTGACTTTAAAAAATTTTCAAATGGAAAAATAGAAAATCCATATTTTAATGTGATAACTAGATGGTACAGAACTGAATTTGAGTTTGAATAGTGTATCAAGAAAGAATAATATTTCATGTATTCTATAATTTATTTAATTTTATTTTTATCATGAAAATGTTTTTATTTTAATAAGTACGTAGTTTTAGGAGGAATCCACACTCACCTGAAAGTTTTGATATTCCCGAGGGCAAAGGATATAAATTTAAGCAAAGCTAAAAGTTATACCATATATTGAGTCTTTTCTTCATATGTAATTTCAATTATTTTACAACAATCCTCTAAGATGGGTATCAATTTTATCATTTCTAGTTCACTATGTGAGAACAGTTTCAAGTCAAGTGTTTTCCCTAGAACATGGCTAAGCCATGACTGTAACTCAGATTTTTGGGAATCCACAGTTTGTATTCTTTCTCTGACACCATCTTATCTTCAGAGTGTTGTCTTTGCAGTGTTACAAGTTTGAAATATATATATATATACGCATATATACATATATATACACATATATATGCGTATATACATATATATATGCGTATATATATGTGTGTGTGTGTATGTATGTGTGTGCGTGTGTGTGTGTGTAATGTTTTGAGATACTGAGGATTGAATCCAGGGCCTGCTCACTGAGCTATATCCTCAGCACCTTTTTATTTTTTTCCTTTTAAATTTTGAGACAGGGTCTTACTAAACTGCTCAGGCTGGGCTCAAATTTGCAGTCTTGTTGCCTCAGCCTCCCAGAATGCTGGGATTACAAGCATGTTCCACAAACACACAATATCCTGGTAAATTATTCCATGTTTTCAACTAGAGTTATTAAATACTGGAGCCCTTTTCTTATTACCATTAATCCAGGAATTCAAAGCATGCAATATTAGATTCCAGCAACTCTCTCCTTTGTACTTGTGCCGAGAATGACACATTTCTAGGGGATTTGTTGAGGCCTCTAGTAGTTCTTTCAGACGTCATCTGAAATCTTACTATTTGGAAAGGAGAAATTTGAAAACAATGATTTAGTAACCCAGGATAATGATATAATTATCTATTTATATATTTCTTATGTGCTATGATTCCTTAAAGATTATATGGTCTTGAAATAAATACTTTTTTATAGACAAGAGCTATCTTATATTTTCTAGTATACTTTATAACACTAACTTCAATCTGGCACCTGGAAGCTATTTAATAAATAGTTTTTGAAGGAATACAGGAAAAAAAAAAGAAAACTGACCATACACCATAGAGAAAAGCTTTGGAACTGGACAGTCCTATACCCAAGTTCTGGCTTTCCCATACTAGTTGGTTGACTTTGGTTTAATTATTTGACCTTGCGGCTCACTTTTTTCTCCTATGAATAAAGATAACAATAGTCCTACCTATCTTAGGTTGTAATGATTGAATGGGAAAAAGCATGGAAAGTGTTTAGTACAGTCATATTATTTCATTAGTAATAAAAATGTTAAATTAATAATAATATTTAGCTACCTCTCCCAATTGTATATTAAGTCCCGAAATTCCTGTATGATTGAGAGAATGTGACTTTTGTGTAGAATGATTTGGTACAGTTTTTCAGTCGTTCTTTTGTATTGAAGGGAAAAGTGGTTGTAAGAGAAAGGATGAGTGAGGTGGTGGTTCTGGGTGATCCACATCCACATGTGTTCTTATCACTTTTATGGAGTGGGAATGATTTGAAAAAGGATAATTTTCTATAATAATAGTAATGAAAACCCTATAAAATGTAATAGGGAAATTATTTTTATTCCTAATATTAATAAATGGTGTTTCCAAAATGGTCCGAGTGTAAGGTAAACCAAACCATGGATTTATGATTATTAAATCACTGTTAGAGAAATGGGTTTATCAGGAACCAAGTTTTAAGAGGGTCTCAAGAGCTCTTGAGGACAGAACTTGTCCTGATGGAAAGAAAAGCCAGCAAGCTTATTCCAGACTGAAGTCCTTTATGTCTAAAATGAGAAGCTATTTCTTTTTTTTTTCTTGTACTGGGGGATCAAACCCAGGACCTTGCTCTTGCGAGGCAGGCGGCGGAACCACTGAGTTAAATCCCAGGCCCAAGAAGGTATTTCTTAAAAAACGTTGTGTATATGCTTTGGATTTAGCCTTTCAGTTTCATCAATAAGTTGAAAATCAGCTGAGAAAACAGAGATTGGAACAGTGACTATAATCAACAATGGAAAGAATGAGTCCATCTAAAAGTGAGGACACTAAGCTTCATTAACTAAAGATTTGAGAAATTCAGTTCCATTTTTTGTTCTCAAAATTTTTAGCAAATCAGCAACAGTTGGGCTGTTGGATGGAAGTGGCAAGCCTTGATTGACAGAGGTTAGAAAATGAAGAGGTATAAACTGTTGAACGTTTGAAATACTTGTGGAGGGGTGGACTCTAGGATGCATTCAGTGGTTCTCTTTGGAAGCCTATCTTTAAGGTCTGGGGAGCTTTATCAAGAGGGTTCGGGAGAAAGCATAAACCAAACAGTTCCCATCTTTACACTGAGTTTTATTCCAGGATGACCTTACAGTATTAGTGAGCTGCCATTATATGCAAAAGTGATGTTCTCTGTTAATCTCTAGTTGAACTGTACCTTCTGAAATTCACTAGTTTTGATCTCCCTTGAAACCGCACCCCAGGATTTCTATTATGGTGTAAGAAAGGGTAATTTAACCCATACATACTATGATTTTAGTCAGGTTGCATATTAATTAACTCTGCTAACTGGTCACAGCCAGGATGGCAATTAGACCAATAAAGTAAAGATAAGACTTGCAAGTTGTAATAAGACAGTGCAGAGATCCTATATAGTTGGATGACCATTCAATCTGTACAGGAAAGGCAAGAAGGTAAAATATTGGTGGAAAAAGCCTAAAGCTAGTAATTAGTAGCAAGGGACAGCAATGGCACATTTAGATTATTGCACTTCACTTTGTATTGGTATCAGCTTCTGAATATTTCAGCAGCATTCATTTACATACCCATTGAGGATTGCTGAGCAGAAATTACCCTTTGTTCTCAGGCTTAGAATTCAGTGGGGTTACAAGTTATATCTAGATTCAACCCTGTCAAATAGGAAGAGCTTTGTGATAAAATGTTGAATGATATGTAATCTTTGCTTTTGTTACATAAAAACCACAGAATTTTCCTACGCAATTGTTGGTAAGTGTCCACAAAATGAGAGTCAGAAGTTTATCTCTTGTGGAGATGTTCTTCAGTTAGAATATTTGAAAGTAGTTGTGAAATATAATTTGTGGCCCCTGGAATATGGTACTTGTTATATGCATCTCTCCCAGTTCTTTTCCAGTATATTACATATCATTCAACCTCAGAGAGGTTATGTGTCCTTTTCAAACCCATATAGAGACTACCCAGGTTTGATTGAGCCTACTGCACAATCTCTTTTCTCGGGCCTAGTCAGATAATCAATAGATAATAACCCACTAAGGCCTCAGAAATGAAGTCCAGGTGTCTGAAATAAGTTGTTCTTAGGTGGCTAAATGAGTATTAAATACAAAGTATGTGACCTGTGCTAAAAACCATCTAAGCTCTGTGCAAAGTTATTGAATAGAAAAAAAATTAGAAAGCATATTTGAAATTTTGCATGCAGGTACTAAATAAAATTGAGTTGGTAAAGAATGGAAAAGACAGAAGAGGGGAGGAAAATAATCCCACAAAGAACTTTTAAACTACTAAGATGTCTTTTTCAAGTCATGTTCTTATCTTTTCCACTTTGCTCCCCAGTGTCCTTAAAAACCCTTTGCAGGTAAGTTTAGATGTATTATAAACATACTTTACTGAACAAGAGCAATAATTCTCCTCGATTTGGGGCCCCGCTGCTGATGACAATCAGCCCCAGGTAGGTTTTCACTTACCAATTGCTGTTGGTTCCAAAATAAGTTTTGAAAAAAGTAAACCAGAGCAGAGGATCCAAATGACAAGTGAAATGAAGAAATGCTTGTGTTTTCACAGCTTGTGTTTTAGAGGTGGTCAGAAGTCACTGAGCTGACCTGCCTGAGAGCCCTCAATACTGCATTCATCTGTTAACAAGCCTTCCCGCTTGAGTTCAGGCTGCTAACCTTTCTGTCAGAGGCATGTTTGAAGCTTAGCCTTATAGTCAGGCTAATAGCAATTCCTCCAAAATAAACTGCAGCCTATATTTCCTTGTTATTTTGTTTTAAAGTTTCAGCTAGTTTATTAAAGTCTAACAACTCCAAGCATGAAATATCTAACAGTTCACATCAGAAGCACCTAAGAAGAGAACACAATATGGACAATATGACTTTAGAGAAGATGTGACTTGGAAATAAAATATTTTCCTCAGGATGAGGAGTATTTTGGTCATTGGAGGACACAGCTGATCACTAGAAATCAAAGAAAATAAAGATGTTAGGTTGACACTCAAATGAAGCTAAAATAATTAAAGTTGGTTAATGTCAGGTCAGGATACTTAGAATTTATTCAGGAAAACAATTCCTATAAACAATGTATTTTGAGTTGTACAAGATTCTGAGCAGAATTAGAATCTGCTGACCTTTCATGTATTTTTATTCTGTTTGGGTAAAAAGATAAGGCCATATACCATTGCAATTCAGAACAATGGATGCAGCAAATGAGAAGGACAGGTACTAGTGGACTCAGAGAAGAAAGCTGTTGTGGTTTAAATTCTGAAGGATATTTTATACAGAAGTGGCATAGAATGCAATTTATATTTTACTAACTGGCTATTTTCAGGTTAATGTACTTAGCCGCTCCATTCTGTGTGTTCAGTATGTCCACAGATGTATCCCAGGTGTTTAGTAGGATCACAAAGTTAAATATTGGTGTGTTTAGGAAACAGAGAAAACCATAGAAGAATATCTAAATGGGCTCGGCAGAGTTAGTGAAAGTTTCAAAGTAGAAATGTTTGTGCTGAATTCTGAAAGATTGGTATACGTCCTTATAAGTGGTCAAGAAGGCAAAAACTAAGCCTCCTCACCATCAGACTATGTTCATGAACCAAACATATATCTAAAAGAAAACTTAGATATTAAACAGTCCCATCTGCTGGAAGAACAAAAGTTAAATCATCTCCTACTTTTGTACAGTTTTTTTAAAAGGAGAGTTCATAATTGTCCACCTAGCCATTCCCATATTTTTCTGGAAGGCAAGCATATATATACTTTGTTGAATTATTCATATTTTGGGTAAAAATTGCAAGTTGTATATACATTTCGCTTTTAGATGGATTACTTGTGCTAGTAAGTAAAGGTGGAGAACAGAGGATTACCTTTGAAAAAACTTTTATTTTGGCTTGAAACACAATCCAGGCTTTTCCATAGTTAACTGAATGGGCTAGAAATCACATTCTTTTTGAGGCCACTGTTAACATGAGTGTGTGTGTGTGTGTGTGTGTGTGTGTGTGTGTGTGTGTGTGTGTGTATATCCAGAGCTCCTGCTGACTGATAGCAGTTGGAGAGTGGCTATGAAGGGCAGAGAAGTCAGTTTGCATTACAATTTAACTACATATAATATGTGAAATAAGCCCACAGATGCATTCAAACTGTCGAGCATGTTTTCAAAAGATCAAAACAAACCATAACTTGCTGGATTTGACTGTAAAGAGCATTTGGAATATGTTTTTTTGAACTAAACAAGAACCCCAAAAGACTATGTGCTTATATAAATACATCCATATAAAGTAGTGCAAGGATACTTATCCTTGGTGTTACATATTCCGTTTAGACCAGAAGCTTTTCACTGTTGATTGTCAGAGTGTTTTATTGAAAGCTTGTACTTTACTAAGGAAAGCAAGGTCAGCACCGGGGTAAGTTTCTAGCAGATATTTAAACTTTGGAGAGGTGAATACTATTTAAAAATAATGTGGTTTTTATTAAATAAATCTGTCTAATAATATTAAGGTGCTATTTCAATGTTAAGAACACACAAAGCCAATCCTAGGTACTAAGAGATGGGGGCAGAATGTTGGGGTTGCGACAGAGGAAGGTAGGTACTAGTTGCACTTGGTTAAAGCTGATAGAATAGGGAAAGATGAAAACTAAAACTCCACTTTATTTCCATGTTGAAGGATGGTTTATTTTTGTTTAAATTCCCCTTTATTGAATTTTCAACAAAGTGAGGTAGAATATTTGAATATATTTTTAATATGGAATGGAAGTAATATGTTTTCTTTACATAGATATGAAAATAAGACAGTGTTTTTAGCAATTCAATGAGGACTGATAATAAACAAAAGATAAAAATCAGGTGTATTGTCACTGTAATTCAATAAAAAATTATAATGCAGATATTGAAATGTTAAAATAACTATATATTTTGTTTGATATTGTAAGCTAGTGAACAAATCACCATGTTTTAGTGGATTAAAAATTCATAAATATGGAGAATCTCACTAAAACCTAAGTTTCATGGGTTTACCTTACTTGATAAAGTTTTTGATCCCAAGAGAAAATATGTAAAATCATACTAATATTATCCCCACAGTGATTTTGCATTTTCAATAGTTTTAAATGAATAACAGTTTCGTAAATCAGCTTTAAATACACAATTAATATTAGGACTATTGCATGAAAAAGAATGCTTGGTATGCTTAATTGAAACCAAAACTCTAAAAAATTTTGGGAACTTTGCAAATTGAAACTACTAGAGATTGATATTTAATTCTCAAATGATTTAAGTTGGGAGAACTATGATCTTACCCTTTTGGTATTAGTCACCAGTATGGTTTCAGTGGCCAGAGAGAACTATTTTAAGGCAAACTAAATATCTGATAAAGTAAGACATATGATGAATCTGGACACTGAAAACCAGCATCTTACGGATTGTGGAACACTTTGTTCTATTGATAAATACATCTTGGAAGAAGGAAGAGAAGAAATGAAGAATGGAGAAAAGGAAGAAAACAGAAAAAATGTATTGGTTAAGTTAGATTTTCTTACATGGAAGATTTATAATTTCTGAAAGTCTTGGAGAAGTTTTTAGGGGTATTTAGAAGATAGCAGTGTGAATCAACCTTGACCCCATGCCTGATTCATTGGTACTTCCCCGTATAACTAGAACTCTTAGTTGATCTTCATTGTGCCTGGTTATCCCCTCTATTTCCATAATTTTCTCACCATTCTTTATGACACTTCACATTTTCTTAGCTTAAATAGTGATTTTTCCCCCCTTTTTTTACAATAGTGACATATTGTGACTCTTCTCTCTCTCTGGGATGATTTTTGACATACCTGGTACACCATTTTAGAGGTAATTCATATTTTGGGGTACTTTATGAACAGTTGTGGTGATAAAGTTTTCTACTAGGACAATTTTAATTATGTTATTTATTGTATTTTCATTTTCTCTTTTAGGGGAGAGTAAAACAAATTAAAAATTTTAAATTGTACCAATGCAACCCTTTCTTAGTTTTCTTCATTTCTTGCACTTTCTCAACACCTTTAAAAATAGCAACAGCAACAATAGCAACAACAACTGCTACTAACTTGTCCTCTCTAATCTGTCTTCTTTCTTCAAAAATCATACCACGATTTTCAGGTAGCTTGGATTTCTCTTTTTTTTTATTCCTGTCTCTTTTTCATTCTTCTTTCTCTTCAACCCTCATAGTCAACAAGAACTCTTCTGTGTCAGTATTAATCTCACATCTCTCTTTTAAATTTTCTTTTCCATCATCATTACCCTAGAAGAGGCTATCACTGATTCTTCTGTGGATTCTCTAAATTCTTTTTAATGGATCTTTTAAAAAATCTAGCAATAAACTAGGTATCAGCATTTACTAATTCATTTTCTATCACATTAGCAAATGTCCAGTGATATTCAAATATTAAAAATGCAAGAAAAAATATTTCACTGTGATTTTCTATATCTATTTATAAATATTGATATTTATGTTTGTAACTATTTCAATACCTATGTCTATATTATTATTGAAAAAATTTCCATGAAAAAATATCTATACTTACTATTCATTGCCTAGATAGGTTCCATTTTTTTTCTATTTTATTCTCCATTTTCTTCCAGTATAGAGTTGAATCTCATTTTCAGTGGGTGCCATATTGGCAAATTTACCCAATGTCTAAACAATGTTTGTAAGCCCTAAATCAATACTCATGGCAATTTTATATTCATATATAATGTGTATATTCATAGAATAGTGAAAAATTTTAGTCCTCTGCAAGGAATATACCAGGCAAGATAAACTGGGTTATTTTCTACCTTCATGTTTGGGTTCTCAAATTGTAAAAAGTTTTTTGCATTTTGCTACTTAAAATGGTCCCCACACACAGTGACAAAGTACTATGAGAGATTACTAAATGCAAAATGGTTTGTTAGATAAACTTCAATCAAGCATGACTTTATGGTGCTGCTGGTCATGGGCTAATGTTAGTAAATCAACAATATATATTAAACAGGTTATCTTTAAAAAATACTCAAAAAACAAGCCCATATATTAGTCACTGTAAAATACTGTATTCAGACACTCACAGGTAGGGAATACTGTATTTCTCTTACAAGCAAAGATTCAAGATTTGTTAATTTATTTTCCATAGAAACTTCACAGAAACAACAAAAAAAATCTACTATATGGTCTTTCCATTTTTAAAAATTCTGGTCAAAATTCTCTGCATTTATTTCATAAGCTGAGCTATAAATTTCAAAATACTCCCTCACATGAAATCATTCTTCTCTGTGTTAGTCAGATTTCTCAGTGCTAGGACACAATACCCAACACTTACAATTTAAAAGAAGAAGAAGTTTAATTTGGCTCATATTTTGGAGAGATTCAGTTCATGTTTAGTGGCTCCAAGGGAAAAACATCATGATGGAAGGCTGTGGCACAGGAAAGCTGCTCAATCCATAGTAGCCAGGAAGCAGAGAGAAAGAGAGAGAGAGAGAGAGAGAGAGAGAGAGAGAGAGAGAGAGAGAGAGAGAGAGAGAGAGAGAGACATCTGACTATGAACTCATCAATGGATTAATCCAGTAATGAGTATAATACCTCCGTGATCCAATCCCCTTCCAAAAGCCCCACCTTTGAACTCATGAGCCTTTGGGAGCCATTTTAGATTTGAACTATACAAATCTGTAAGGTTAGTAATAGGAAATTCTTTGTTTGTAAAAAGCAAATGGTGTGTTTTCTTTTTGCTGAGAGATCTGTAGCTTGATGATTTGTACTTTTTACCTTGCCTGCCAGGAAACTTTATGCAATTTTTATGCTCAATTATAGCAACAGTATTAATCCTTCATGTTGGAATTTTTGTTTTCTCATTTATAGTTTCCACCTGTTATAACTACTATTTTATTTTTGTTTGATCCAGCTTGTTTGTAAACACTCTTGAAACCTCTTCAGGAAAAGATAAGAAATGAACAGAAGAATTAATGAATAAGTTAATAATTGAAACAAATAATCTTGGAAAAAAGATTTTGAGCTAAGAAAGTAACTTTTCAGAAGTCTTTAAAATGTAATATTATTGTTGAATGCTTTGATATTATGCATTCTCCATAGGAAAATGGTTTTATAATGTGTTTGTATGTTAAACAGTTCTTTGAAACGATAAAGCAAAAGAGTTTTCTGAAATGTCAGAGAAATTAAATAAGGCTTAAGAATGTGTGATGACAGTTTGAGGACATTACAAAAATGTATGTAACATGTCACCCTGTAAGATCTTTCTACTAATTTATTATTGTGTAACTAACCAAATATTCATTGTACCATAAAAATCCTTGCTGTTATTTAGCAATACAATGCAAGCATAATATGAATAATTAGATAATAAATAGAGAACATGTAGTCATAATCAATAATTTAAGTACTTCTTATTTACAGGAGCTATTCAGCCTTCCTTCATTCCTAAATCACTACATCCATTAATAAAGATAATCCTAAATAATCAAGATTTGCTGCACCAAATTTCAAAATAAGTGAAAGTTTATCTACTTTCCTCACCGAATCAAGCTCTTCCATGAGTTAAATGTTTCAATGTCAGAACTAATGGATAATAAATTCATTAATCCTAAAATTCTAAGACACACAATTTACCACAATCTAAAATTTGTCACAATCTATCAAAAAAGTTATAGCACGTCAAAAAAAGTGATAAAGGACACGTTGTCTGAGTATATTCTTATAATATATATTCATATCACAATAGAAGTAACCTCTATCACTAAAAATGATTGGTATCATCAATTTCTGCTAAAGGATACAATGTATCCTTTAAAAGCCCTCCCATAATAAACTTCCTATGTGAGATCCAATTTAGCAAAACCAGCACCATGTTGAGAACATTCTCCTCCATTTTGCAAATATGTGACTTGCAGCGGCACTCTGTCTCCCGGGAGAAAACCTCACCCCTAACTGGTAAACAGAAACTGTGTTTCAGGTGATCTGCAACAAACCGTTACCCAGGGGAATGGGAGGAGGGACTTCTTCTGAGGTTTTTCCCTTTAAATATGTAGTCCTCATTTCATTTGGGGCCTTTGTCCTCCCACTTGGTTGGAGCGTACATGGGTCCCGGCTGGAAAATAAAGTTCTCTACTAAGATCCCAGGACTGTGTCGTGCTTTGAGAGTTCGTCACTAATCTAATTCGGGGACGAGGTCCAACACCTATAGTTTAGCTATTTTAAAACAATAGAATGAGGTATTTTTCTAATTTACATTCACTGAAAAATTAAAGAAGTCTATTATCAGGCAATATTCTGATCATTTACTGAAATACAAACTTTTACATTTTCAAAAACTTTGGTAAACATCAATTTCATTAGAATCTTACATTTCTCATGTCAATCCATTAGCAAACACTCAAAAGGCAAATACATGTAAATGTAATAGAATTGTTCATCTTTTTATATGTGTTCATCTATTTCTCTATAGTTGTATCTTTAAAAACTCACAAATTATATGCAAACACCATAAAATGCTTTAAGAATCAAATATAAAATTGTTATTGAGAAACTAGAATAAGAATTATCAAGCATTACTTTATTTCTTACCATCAGTGAATCTCATTATCTGTCCTAATGGAAGATATATTCAAGAACAGTGTGTGATTGGCAACAGCAGCATTTAATCCATGCTTACAGTAGAAATGTCCTCTAAAAGCGAATCAAATATATAGATATTTCTATAGTTGTATAGTATAAAGAATTTGCTGCACGATATTGGAACAGTTAAATTTTACCACTTTTGGAAAGAGGTGACTTTTTTTGTTTTTCAATAATTAAAAACAAAAATATTAATCAGCAATCCACAATTGTATCACAAATATCTCACAAATACTTCAAAATTTCAGAGAAACATAACAATACAGGGATTAAAGGGCACAGATTCTAGATCTAGAATTTTGGATTCAAGTCCCAGTTACTACCCTTGTAATTTTGCACAGGTAATTTAGTTTTTCGGTTCCTGGTTCTGTATTTGAAAACTAAGGATCATTGGAATGGTATCTGCTTTGGGAAGTTGTTAGGAGGAGTAAATGAGTTAATAAATTACAAAGTAGTTGAAACAGAACTGGGCACATAAGAATCACCGTATGGTTTTTTAAAAGTAAATAAGTAAGTGGATAAGAAGACTCATCCACTTTATCAGATGAGATGTTATCTCAAAGTTAAAATCATGGGTGTGACATTTAAAATCTGTAAATGAAAACTCAGAGACCAGGTGGAAAGAGGGAGGGTGAGTGGGATAAGGAGAGAATTTCATAGGGATGATCCAGGTGTTTAGGAAAGGGATCAGTTTGGAAATTATAGTTTATATTTCCACGGCTGATAATGTTGTACACAATGCCTGCATAAGCGTATTAATAGACCTCACATTTTAGTTAAGTAAATAAACTTCAAAAGTACAGGAAAATTGAAACTTGAGGCTATAAAGGTAAATGAAATAAATGAGATACAGAAAGTTAAATACCACATGTTTTCTCTGATATGAGAAACCTAAAATATAAATAAAAGAATGAATAAAATAAAGGAGAGATTGTGGGAAACAAGAAGACAGACTTTTGGAGATGGAGAAGATGATTGGAGGAGAGGGGAGTTAAAGGAGAAGGTAGTAAAGGTATTGAAAATGATCAAGATGTGTTATATGCATATACCAATCCCCCAAAACATGCATTGTTAGTCTGCACTGCAAACACATACTAATAAAAATGTTTACAGAAATTAACAGAGGTAGCAAGCAAGAGGCAAATTTTAATTGAGCTCATCTAGTTGGGGACAGTTTTCATATCCTTCTTAAATTCTTTAATATTTAATGTGAGTGTCTAGTTTTGATTGGTAATTATATAAAAAACTCATAGAAATAATTAGAGTCTAGGTAAAATATTAGTTACATCACACTGGCCAATAATTACTAACTTAGAGGAATAATGCAAACTTCAGAATACTGAGAAAGTATTTTTGAACCTAAATAGACCAAACAAAAACAATTTTGTATTCATTGATTTCCTTTATCTCGGTATTGATTCACATGCAGCTTAATGAATAACAAAACAATTTATTATATTAAGATCAAAACTATATGGAGACCATTGGTTAATATTTCACACATTTAAAATTAAATTAAGTATTGAATGATATAATTCATTTTTTATTATCATCAGAATTTTGATGTGGACAAAACAATCCTAATTAAGACTAGAGAATCATTAGCAGAACATACAGGGATAAAGCTTAGAATTGGATTGTGAATAAGGTTGAGGACCATGGAATTGTATGTACGAGCTCCTACCCTCTGTGTGCTCATAAAAATGTGGCTCAGTGTTGCTTTTCAAATACAGTAAAGTGACATGCAAAGAAATGTGTACTATCATCTGTTCTTCCTTTAATAGGATTCTCTGGTGTGCAAATCATTGCAGTGGAATGATGCATGGGGAATAAGGGCAATGAATCAGGCAATAAATTGAGTGTAACACTAATTATATCTACTATAAACTGAAATATATACCTTTGATGGCCATGATGGCTCACCAATGTTCAAAGTCCAAGTGAAAAATGCATTTCAACTTTTCTCCCTGTAAAAACTCAACAGCATGCTGCAGTCTGTGTCTGGCATCAAATTCTATATATCTACTTGTGTTTTCAGCAGGGAAAACCAATTCCTAAAGGAAAGGTCATTATCATTATTAAGTTTTATAAGAAAATCAGTACATACTAGTATCTATTTAATAATGGAGACATCATGAATGTCAGACTTAACACACTTTGCAGAGTGCTAATAACTCTTAAAGTGTACCTTGTCTCAAGTTGAAGTCAGTATTGGAAATTTTATATTATCTGTTCTGCCAGAAAGCATTAAAAAGTATTTCTGTAAAAGTATTTCTGTAATAGCTAAGTTTTAAAAAATGACTTTTTTACAACTTGGACTAATTTTTGGTTCAATTTCAAACCTTATTGTAGTTAAAAGCCATATGACATTGGCAAAAGGCTCATTTTAACATCTACATTCTATGTTACCTATGGAAAAATAATGCATTTATATATGTCTCTATTTGTAAGTTTGTAAGGTATATGTGCTTTATATTTACATTATGAACTACATCAAAATGTTTTTTTCTGTATTTTTTAGTTTTGACATTGCATAGATATAAAATATGCATTTATTCAGAGACTAAACAAAAATTTTCCGTAATTCCTGCATTCCAATGACCCTAATTCAAGTCCGGTGATAGATTGGAAGAGGTTGTTTCTTTTTCTATTATATATTTAAATTAAAAATAGGAAGATGTAGTTTCTACTAATGAGTTTTGTAGGACTGTTTTAATATGATGTCCCTTGGGAGATTTCCTCACACTGTGCGAAGGCTCCTAAGAGGTGCTTGTGCACCTGATTAATTCATAAATGGCACTGAGGGCTGCGCATTTGCCCAATCCTAGTTAAATCATAGTAGGCGGCTATTCCTCTGTAGGATGCATTGCAAATTGTGATGCTCTTATTATACATCTAATTACAGTATTCTACATCAGTCTGATTCTTTCCATAAATTCTTGTAAATGTGATGTCCATTTTAGAAGGTAGGTATTCAGGTTCATTAAAATGACTTCAATCCATAGGATTGAAATGCAACAGTAACTTGTGAATCAAGGGATAATTTCTCTGACTTCTTAATGAAATATATTATATATGTAAAATATGGAGAAATTAAAATAAAATGATTTTCAAAATTAATTTGTTTTATAAATAATAATTAAGTAGCTACTATGGAGATGTAAGAAAATAAAAACTGAAAATATCCAAATGGAGAGCTGTAGTAGTTTTGCTGGTGAGTAATCAATGAAACATACATGTATTTTGAAATATAGTACTTAACCCTTATGTACTTCTATGCCTCATGGGAGATAGTAATCCAACTACCTGGTGAAGTGTGAGAATTAACTGACTTAGTGTATGTAAAATGCTTACAACAGTGCCTGGTACATAGTAAGCTCTACATAAGTTCTTCTATCAAATTCTTTTTAATCTTTACACAATCTAACTTTTACCTAACATTATAGTTTTCTACACTTTTGCTTTCACTCAAACTAGTACCACATTACTTCCTCTCCTGCTGTTCTTTGACTTTTTAACAACATTTTATTCAGCTTGAGAGATGTGGTTTCTCCTCCAAAATTAGAGAGACAAAGGTGGATTAGTGTTTCATGAGCACAAATTTGGACAGGCAGTACATTTTTATCTGAAGCTTATAGCTTAAAAAATCAGCCTCATATATAAAAACTGTAGCATGTAATTCAAACAATTTGACTTTAGATGGGCCTTTCACAATTTCTTAATATTATGGTACTAATGTTTATTAGGGTATACTATATGCTGCTGCATCTAAGATAAATGTTCAAGTACGTTTTGAATCCCATCATTTTCTGCTACTATAACCAACTTCAAGACTCCTATGATGCAAACATTATACTGAGCTGAATTTGCTGTTCAACTCATTCAATTAACAAATCCTATTTATTATTTATTTGTTCCTGTTTCCTAGACACCAGGCTCAGGAAGTTTCTGAACATTTACCTAAATTCAGTGGCTAGTTCTTCAATATGCTCTTTTTCTTTTATTCAAGAGCCGAGAAGTGTTAAGCATATTATGTTTTACCAAATAAAATAAATATATAATCACTAACTTAGACAAAAGGAAAAATGAGCTCGAACAAATTAATTGGTTTATTACAAGTTTAACAACTAGTTATGGATATGGGTAGAATGCAGGATTTTGATTCATAGACATTTTTTCCTTTCATTCTACATTTTAAAGCGCAAAGTGAGAAAAAAGGAACTATAAGAAGCACACAAATAAATGTGCAAATAATTCTTTTAGTTTATCTATCAAATAATAACTCATAATTTTCTGTTTCCATTGACCACAGCCAAATTGTTTCCAATCAGATAAGCAAACCCAAACCAAACCAAACCGAACCACTTATAACGTGACATATTTTTAATGGGTATAATAGCAAAATTTAAAAAATTACTTCATAATTATATCCTAAGTTTTGATAGAGTTTTATAATATAATTTCACTTATAAAATTATGTCCTTTATAAAGGACAATTATAATCATTTAAAATGTTTTTGAATGTGTACCACTTATCTTTTGTTTTCTTCCAGATTTTAGACCAAGGTTTAGAGAAACTTGATCACTCAGTAGAGCTGTTTTGACCCCACTCAATAAGTTAAAGAATTAAGTGGTTACATGTGTTGGAAGGTTAAAATTACCATTAAGGTTGAATCCACAGAATTATTCTCTGATCTCTTATTGGACAAAGAAACACATTGTATTTGGTATTAATAGCATTCTTGAAATCTTAGTCCTTTAACACAGATGCTTCACTAGTGTGTGGTGCTGGTGATGAGCATATTGATGAGGAGATGGATTGGAGATGAATCCCACTGCCCCCTGTAACAGGAAAAGAAAAAGATGCTTCTGTTGTTTCATAAGTAGAACTACAAAAACATCCATTTAGCAAGGGAATCTAAAGAAATGCAATTATCAAATAAAAATTACTTACTTCTGAAAAACTTCAAGATGATAGAATACAAAAAACACTAGTTTGGTATGTGTACCATACACCTTACAACTATCACTTCTGTGCTTTATCCCTAACAGTCACATTGTCTCAGGATATGACCCCTTAAGATGTTAACTGTATCTTTATAGGACTATCCTGAATCTTCTTGAGATGACATTACAGGACTTTTGTTAGTGGTAGTGTATAGAAAGAGCAATTTTGTTTATGATATATACCCCATATAATATACATATAATATACATATTATATATATGTTAGACCTTGAGATTCTAATAAATAACTAAAGTGTGCAATTTTTAAAAAGTTTATCAAGCTATGTGAAAACATTTTTTTAAAAACTAAGTCATTCTGAAAGCAGAAATAAAAGTACTCTCAAAAGCAAAATGTCCTTGTGATTTCATAAAGCTCCCACTGGACTTGGAACTTCTTTTCTGAAATTAAGTTTCCATTAGCATTTGAAAATGAGTTGAAGATAATATATTATTAAAATTAACCTTACCTGTTTCTTTTTCTTTGTAAAATTCCTTTTTTACTTCTTAAATTGGCCTTAGTCCTATAAAATCCCTGAAATTCAGCATGAGATAGGGGACAATATATTAAAGATTTTTGGCCTCTTATGAGACAGGGAAGGACTATGGAAGTAGCTCAGTGTAAGGCAATGACCCTTACATCGGTTTAAGAACAAGAGAATTCATGATTCTCTTGGGATGGGTGCAGAGGAATCTGATGTCCATGTGAATGTCTCTGTGAGAACTGCAAGGCCTAAGAGGTCTGATAATGGTCAAAAGGGCTTTACCCAACCTCCCTGAATATGGATGACTCATGGAAAAATAATCTGAAAAAAGGGAAAAGGCAGTAATTTACACAGGCAAATTTATACTAAAAGTGGCTTTGCATATCTTAAAATGATAGGCTATGTATAAATGAAGACCATGGGCTCAGTTAAGATATAGAGAAATAAAAATCTATAAATTCTGTACTACCAATCATAATTTGTATATGCCATCAATTTTTAAAGAAATTATTAAAGAATGCTTTAAATTTCAAACTCTCTTAGTTTAAGCTTTGAATTTAATGTGGTACTCTACACGATCAGAGAAACTTCTCTAGTAACCAACTATAGAAATGATTCCTGAAAGTATAGCCTTGAATTTAATGTCCCATGACATTTTGTACTAGAAAAAACCAAATACAATATTTATGCTTATTGTTCAAGTGAAAGCTTTTGATCCAAATATTTACTATAAATAAACCAAAAGACAAAGATTCTGTTAACACGTTGGGATCCAAAATCACTGAAATTATTCACAAGGGTGGTATCTTGAACTTAGCAGAGTGCCCTTATTTTGCAGTAAATAGTATGATAGTTCTTATTATTGTTATTCCCTTCAACCTCTAACTGACTTAGGAAAAAGAAGAGCATTTAAGGGAAGTTTTCCTTAATAATGATGTTGTAGCAGGTGTGGGAAGTGTGCTTTGAGAGAGAAGTTTGAACTTGCCAAATGATCTTGTATACTGGAGTTTCTAATTCTCTTGTTTGTTGACCCAAAAGCCATATTATATCCCTCAGGCAGTGGGGTAAGAGAGGGAAGGCACAGCTCAGAAACACATGTTTGAATCATCTTGTTAATTCTACGGTGCCATCAACTTATCTGGTGATAAAGCAACTCTCTTACTTCTATTTACAATTGTGGTTAAAAACTGTTGGTATAAAGATAAATTTCACAGACAGGTGGATTATAGAAATATCTTCATTCCTTCCTAAAACAACTCAGTTTCTGTCTATTCCAACTGTTATTTATATGTGTGCCTATGAAAATTTAACAACCTAAATATGATCTAATAGCTCTACTGAATTTTAGACTGAATACTACCATAAAAATGTACTATACCGGGGCTGGGAATTTAGCTCAGTGGCACCATGCCTGCCTTGCAAGTGCAAGATCCTGAGTTCAATCCCCAGTACCAGAAAAATAATGTACCATACTAAAAATATTTGCATATGGCATTTTCCTATACTCAAAATTTATGAATTTTAATAATGTTGCTTAGATTTTATAATACTGTTATAATTATTCTTACTCTTGGAATACTATTTAAAGGCATTGAAATTATATGAAAACACTTAAGAGCAGAATTATACCTTTGTTTTTTAATTTCTTTTTATATGTTTATTAAGTTTATTATAATAAATAAAGAATGCTAATTGTTTAAGATGGAGACCATACTTAGCTGTGTGTATGTGTTTGTAAATCAGCAGGTGGACAAGTATACTGATAACTCATGATTTGTTAAAAAATAACTACAGGAGGGCCAGGGCTTTAGCTCAGTGGTGCCACTGCCTGCCTTGCAAGCGCAAGGTCCTGAGTTCGATCTCCGGGAAAAAACCCCTCCAAAAAACCCTCCAAAGTAACTACAGAATAAAAAGTATTTTGGTGTAGCATGTAAGTATTAAATAACCATTTCAAGACAAATCAATAATAACAACAAAATGAATACTATGCATTTGTAATGAACGAATAATGAATGATTGTAATAGCTGAGTTTAGGATCCCTAAAGTGTATCTAGTTCCATGTAACAAAATAACTTTATACATTAAAGAGATATAAAAAGGAAAATAAATTTTTCCCCCTCCCCTTGCCCTCCCTGTTTATTTCACTTAAGAGTATCACCTCAATGTGCATCCATTTAGCAATAAATGTCTCTAATTTCTAGTGTTCCAATAAAAGGATATACAGTTAAAAAACTAAAAATAAAATAAAAATTAGAAAAGGAAAATAAAGCTGTTGATATTATTTTAGAAACTTTTCTAAATAGAATAATTTGAATAATCTTCCTTCACTGTCCTTTTCTTTTTATAGCTAACAGATTACCAACTGATTTTTAAAATTGTTTTTCAGGGGAACACAACTTTATTGCTAGACATAGAATTTAGCGAGAGGTATTAGCTTTCTCAAAGGATTTCACTGTTAGTAAAGAATAGTATTTGCTTATTCATCCGTACTTGTTCCAAATCATCCCCCAAAATAATTTGAGCTAGTTTTTAAAAATACATTTAATAATATGACATGACTAATAGTAAATGATAAGAGGAGAATAAACAAATATATGGTCAAAATTATAATTAGAAATAAGATTAGTACACTAAACACTTTCAGTGAATTTCTCAATTCTTTTGGTAGTAAATTAAAATACAATGTATGATTATGTATAACAATAATAAAAGTACAAAGTAGAACTACTGTTTTAGCTGCATCATATTCTTTGAAGAAGTGGTATCTGACATCACTTTTGAAGGAACACAAGGAAGAATATACATTCTGGAGTACCAGTGTGGATAATCAGATTTTGTAAACATGAAGTAGCATGGTAAAGAACAAAATAGTATATTTGAGAAATAAAACCTGGATCAGAAAGTAGAAGAAGAGATACATATAGTGAGAGGTAAGTGTGAAGCTGACAATGCATAAATATTTTATATTAATAAAGTACATACACATACAGAAAAATTTTAAGGTCCCAAGTTTGAGGTGATGGTTTGTTGGACTGATGGTGAGAAGAAGGTGTCACAAATTATTGCTCATTGTGATTTTCAAGTTTTTAATAGAATAAAACATATAAAGAGTAAAAGGAATTGTGAATCTCTGTGTAGTCACCCCCTATATTTTTGAGGACAATGTTGTTTCATCCATGTTTTGATCTGCCACTCTTTATCTCACCCCCATACTCCCACTGGGAAATTGTGAAGCAAATTCCAGACCTCATTTTCATCAGGAAAAAATTCAGTGTGTATCTTAGTAGGGATTAATAAAAATTATAATGAATCACAGATATAAAAATTAAAACAATAATCATTCAAAAATTTTCAATTATTCATCTAAAAATTCTTTATTTTTTTCCATTAAGTTTATTGGTACATTTTAGGTATAAAATACAGTTACATTCATCATTGAGATCTTGTACCTTTACATGATGTATCTTGGTTCTTATTTTTTCCCTTCCCCTGCCCTCCCTTCACCCCTTTCACCCTTCCCTATTTAGAAAGACTTTGTTTCCATTTTTTTCCTTTTCTCATATTTTTTCTTTTACCTTCTTTCCTTCCCCCTACCCCTCCCACTTCCCCTACTCCTTTAGACCTTTTCTGCCTATTACACAATATCAATTATATATTTTTAAATCACAATATCAAGATTTAGAGGAATTTACCACAGATTTTACAGAATTTAAAAGGATGTAGAAAGCATATTACAAAAATGTTTTTTGAAATAAATTTGACATCTTCTATGAAGTACCTTGGAAGACAAATTAATGAAATTGACTCTGGAAGAAATATAAAATTTGAATAGCACCTGTTACAGAAAGTATATTCCTAGCTTGAAAATATACCAATATGACAACAACAGGCTCATATACATTTTAACTGGGGAATTATATCAAACATTTAAAGCAGAAAAAAGAAGGAACACTTCTCCCCTCATTTTAGGAAATCAACATTGTGCAAATACTAAAACTGGATAAAGATATTAGAAGAAAAAAGTATGAATGAAGAGAAAAATTTACTTAACAAAACAAAACAAACTATTAGAAAACAGATCTGGCAGTATGTAGAAAGTGGTTTTATTATAGGGATGGCAGTGTTGGTTCAGCATTGGAAGGTCCACCCCCATAAGTCATCATTTTAACAGAGGAAAAGAAAAAGCCATATGATCCTACCGGTAGTTGCAGAAAAAGTATTGGAGTAAATTCTACAGCTGTTCATGGTAAAAGCTATCAAGAGACTAGAAGTAGTACAGAACTTTCTCAACAGATAAAAGACATGTACTCCATACTTCCATCAAAAACACCTTATATGAATGGAAAAGATACAATGCTTTCTCCCTAAGGTGAGGAACAAGGGCAGATATCCCTACTCTTCATCTGTCCATTATAATTTGAAGCATAGGCTCAAAACAAAATAGTCTGGCAATAAAAAGAAACAAATAGCATAGGATTGGCAAGGTGGAAGTAAAATCTTTATATGTAGATGAAATGATCATCTACAGAGGAAGTACTAAGAAATCTCTAGGAGCTTCCAGAACTTGCATTTGAATTTAACAGGATTAGAAAACACAAGGTATATATAAAAATTCAGGTCTATGTATACTTGCTATAAATGAAGAATTGAATATTGAAATTTAAAAGTTATGTAGGAGTACAGAGGACCTAGACAAGTAAAAAGAAAAAAATAACAGTGTTGGAAGACACTTATTACCTAATTTTAAGACTTCCTGTAAAGCAACAGTAATCAAGGAAATGTTGGCTTAAGGAAAGACATATGTAAGATCAATGGAATAAAAGAGAATCTAGAAATAGAACCTCACATATGTGGTCCACTGATTTTTGAAAGATTATTTAACATTAACATTTTATAGACCATAAACTCAACTCAAGAGCTGAGGAAAAGATAGTGTTTTCAACCTGGTATCCATATGTAAAAAATTAATGTCAACCCTTTATTTCCATACATAAAAATAACTTGAAAGGATCTATGAACCTAAATATGAAAGACTAAAACTATAAAACTTTAAGAAGAAATTATAAGGGAAAATGTTCATGAATTTAGTGTAGGCAAGAATTTCCTAGGACAAAAATTGTGATGTATAAAAGAAAAAATTGATAAATGAGATTCCATCAAAATTTAGAACTTTAAAAGACATTGCTAAGAAAATGAAAAGTAGTCCTTAACCAGAACATATTTATAATACATATAAACCATGACCAGAATATATAAAGAAATCTTGCAGCTCATTAATAGACAACCCAATTGAAAAGTAGACACAAGAAGGGCTGGGGATTTAGCTCAGTGGTTCTGCCACCTGCCTTGCAAACACAATGTCCTGAGTTTGATCCCTGGTACCAAAAAAAAAAAAAAAAAGTAGACATAGAAGATGATAAATAGCCAGTACAGCACAATGAAAGGTATGCCACACTAGAATCAGAAAAATGCTAATCAGTACAATAGCAAGATCATATTATACTCTCATTAGGGAGATTAATTTAAAAGTTTTAAAAGAACAAATGTCAGCTTAGGTGTGACCCAGTTAGAACTTTCTAGTACTGCTAATGTGAAAGTAAAATGATAAAACCATTTTAGAAAACAATATAGAAACTTCTTGTATTACTGTTGAGAACCAACAGTTCTGTGCTTAAGTTTTTACTTAAGAGAAATGAAAACACATGTTCACAACAGATTTGTACATACAAGTTGACTATCCCTTATCTGAAATTCTTGGGACCAGAAGTGTTTCAGATTTTGATTTGAAATCCACTTGATCTTCAAAGAGGATAGCTACTCCTGCTTTTTGGGGGGGTTCCTGTCACATGGAGTATTGTTTTTCACCCTTTAACTTTCAGTCTATGAGTTTCTTTTTGAATTAAGTGTGTTTCTTGTATGCAGCATATTGTTGGATCTCGCTTCTTGACCCATTCTTCCAGTCTATTTCTTGTGATTGGTGAATTGAGATCATTAACATTGATGGTTATAACTGATACGTATTGACTTATCATTGTTATGACTTTTTCTTTTTGTTGGATTCTCCACCTTTGCATTTAATTTCTTGTCTTGCCTGATGGAGTCATTCTGCTGGGCTTCCTGGGGCTGTGATCCTTGTTGTCTTTTCCTAGGATATTGACTAAATATTTTTGGAGTGCTGGTTCACGAAGTTCCTAAGGTGCTCTTTGTCATGAAAGTATCTTATTTCTCCATCAATTTTGAAAGATAATTTTGCAGGGTACATCAATCTGGGTTGGAGGCTGTTTTCCTTTAGGGCTTGGGATACATCACTCCAAGCCCTTCTTGACTTGAGTGTTTGCGTTGAGAAGTCTGCTGTAATTCTGACAGCTTTCCTTTGTATGTGATTTGTTTCTTTTCTCTAACTGCTTGTAGAATTTTGTTCTTCTGTTGGGTTTCTGGAATCTTAACAATTATATGCCTATGTGTAGATTTTTTTGATCAAGGCTAGTTGCCTCCCTTATCTGTATGTCAAGTTCTTTTCACCTGCTTGGGAAGCTTTCTGCCATCAGTTCTGTGAAAAATTTTTTTTATGTCATCTGCACTGTTTCCTATTTCTTCATTGACTCCAGTCAGTCTTATGTTATTCTTCTTTGTATCACCTAGTAGCTGTTGGATTGATTTCTCACGGTCTTTTACTATTTTAAAGATTTTTTTTTCCTGGTCACTAATTGCAGTCTTATCCTCTATATCTGAAATTCTCTCCTCACATTGGCTCATTCTGCTGTGTAGATTGTCAATGGAGTTTTTAATCTCCTGGATATCTGTTTCCATCCGTTTTGTGGATTCCATTTGTTTGCTATGTTGGGCTTTCATCATGTTCCTCAGCTCCTCTATTTTTTATCTGTGTCCACTCTAGATTTATTATTCATGTCTTGCACTATGAGCACAATCTCTGCTGTTATCTGAGAAATTATTTCTGATTTCATTTTTTTCATCTCCTCTTTTGTTGCTAGTTCAGGGAGTCCAGGTGGTTAAGTTTCAAATTGTTCATGTCATTTCCCTTTGGGTTTGCCTTAGCTGATGTGGAAGTCTGGTTTTGAGACTTGTTTATGTGTCTTCTCATTTCAGCAGATGCAAACTGCTGTGCTTTTGCTGAGGCAACATTTTGCTCACCCAGTGGCCTTCAATTCTCACCAAGCCACCAATCAGCCTTTTCTCTGCTGCTCACCTGGGTTCAGAAAGGTGGTCTTCTGGATCCCTGAGCTGACCTATTGTCTAAGTGGGCTTTTGGCTGGGGCCTGTGCACACTTGGGATGGTATCTAGGTGTGCCTCTTGCTATGTAGCTCTTGTCTGGGAGGGACTTTGGCTGGGAGCAGTGCACTCCAGTTCCTGTTGTGTGAGCAAGCTTCTGGCTAGGGTCTCGTGCACTTACTGATGGTATCGGGGTGAACCTCTGGCTGTTGCTTTTGTGCCTGTGGAGCTCTTTTCCAGGGGGGGGCCCTTGAATTTTGCTGGTGTGCCCCAGACTTTGGATCAGGGCACAGCCCTGGCTGGGGTCTGCTTGCAGCTGCACTGCTTTGGTCCACACCACTGCTCCCCCAACTAAGGTGGTCTGGTGTGCCTTTATTGCAGAGGTTTTCTTCACTTTTCTGGTGGGCTTTAATTTTCATCAAGGAGCCTTAAAGAGGCCCTCTTTCTCTTGTTCATTTCTGCTCTATCTTCTGGAGCTCAGAACAATGTCCTTTATGACCCCTGCAACTGTGCAGTGTGGATCTAGATAATGGGTCGGCACAGCTATGGGGGGGGGGAGGCGTGCTGGTGCCCAGGAGGCTCATCTCCTCTGTGCTAGGGGGGCTCTGCTCCTTGGCACTCTGGGTCGGTGGTATGGCACCCTGAGAGGCCCACCTCCTCTGTGCTGGGTTGGGGGGGGCTCTGCTCCTTGGCGCTTTCTCATCTAAAGCATCTTAAGGATAATGGATTAAGGACAATTTTTACCACAGTTATATGTGCATATTTCACATCATGGTGGATTTTTTGGATGAAATAATTTTAAAACACTAATAATTTTTTTAAGTAATAGTAAATTCTATTGAAAGTATTGGGCAATTTAAATTCTAGGACACAAGATTCGGTTCTTACAAGTCAGACTCAGATGAGTTCTACAGAATGATTTTCATTTATACTTTTGTAAATGGAGATAAGCTGGCAGAAAATAGCACAAACTGCTTTACAAACAAACATTAATGAAAGTTAATCTCATAAAATATTTTACTATTTAGTAGACAGCTGGAAACTGGATACGACCTAGGAAAATAGTTTGGGTAGCCACAGCAAATGGATGAAATATTTAGTAAAATCAGTAAATGTGAGGAAATAAATTGAAAACATAAACCAGACAAAAATACATTTCCAGGCCCAGATTTTTAAGTATTCTGTATTTTGTCATTTGTTAAACCATAAATATGCATACCCAGAGCTGTAGTTCAACATGCTTTTGTTTCTAACATAAATAAAATTTGAGGCACTACTCTGCAAATCAACCAGACTGGACTGTGAGTTGCACGTGATATATACATGTATAACACAAGTGTCAGAAACTAATTAGAAAGTTATAGCAGGGCACAAATAAATGCTGTAAACCTCACACTAAAAGGGGAAAGATTAAGTTACAAAGAAAAATTAATTCTTTACAGGTAATGATTCCACTTGATTAAATTGATTTCTATATAGATGCTTCAGAAATGTATTTACTCTTTCTACTACTTACATCACAACTCATAGCCAATCCCATTTGTGTTTCACTGGGTCTGTCAGTGATTCCCTGACTTAAAGTGAAAGTGCTCATTAAGTCATAACAGATGGTAAAATGGAAGTAAACTGCATATGCAATAAAATCAGCTTCAATGTTTATTTCCAATGGAAATTTTAATATTATAATTGTTGCACCTACTAATGCACCAATAGTCTTTTCCTGTATTTAAACTAAAAGAGATTTTTTAGTGTAGTTATTTTAAAGGTAGCTTACACTAATTTTGTGGGCAAGAGGGTATTTAGGAATTGAGAATGATGAATCCTGTTATTGAAATCATTCTTCAAAACATGTCTACAAAGTTCTTTATCAAAGACAGAATAAAAAGAAATCTAAGTTCATCATTAGTTCTCAAAATGTGCATGTTCTTTGCCACTACAGACTTCTCAATTTTACTCTAGACTGGCCAGCAACACTATAAACAATTGTTCCCAAATTCAGAAGCCTGCAGAGGTCAGTATAGCAACAGCAACAAGACATCAGAGAGATAAATTGATCAATACTGCAGATGGGCACTTAGATCCAAGCTTGTTGTTTATACACACCAGTATCTTGGACATTACCATGAAATTTGTAGTAATTGAAATAGAAAAACTTTTGTGTAATTTGTATTTATAAAATTTACATTTAGAGATAATCACCATTTGGAAAATGATTCTGTTTTTAAAGGGAGGGCAGAATATAAAATGGAATTTAAAATCAAAGTAATGACAACTTTATATAAAAGCAAATGTATTTTATACAAAAGTTTGAAAAATGTTCTGAACTTTTGAATGAGTGGTTGCATTCCTTACAACTGTTTCACCAACTCCTAAGACCTGTCAACAAATCTCATTATTAACCTAGACAAAGCTCTGATTTTTTCTCCACGTTGACATGCAAGTGAGATTTTATTATTTCTGGTAATATTTGAAACAATTCAAAATAAAATTGCTCTCAAATATAACAATAGTTTTCAGGCACAATTTACAATTTTCTAGGTATACATTAAAGACAAGAAAATTTTAAATGTTCACATATAAATGTGCACAAATGTGTATATCTATATACTTTTTCATATAAAGTTTTTTCACATCGTTGTTCTTTGTAAAAGTGAAGAATTAACAGGTTTTAAAAGCTGCACTCTGTTATCCAGAATCTGTCTTGTCCATGTGACCTACAGGTGACCTTTCTCATGACATTGAAGGACTACCCCCTGCAGGGGTGAAAGGCGATTCAACTTCAATAGTTCCTCTGCTCCAGATATGTATAAAACAGACACTATAAACATATACTGGAGGTTTATTTTGGCTTCAGTTAAGCTGACACCATCAAACTCATTTAGTTTGGAACTTGCAGACATTGTCTCACTATCAGCTGTCTGCTGCAATCCCTAACGTTAAAGAAAAGCTACCTAAAACCAACACTGGGCTTTTGCGGTACAGTGTTAAGTTTCTCATACTTTTATAATACTTAATGATATTAGTACCACTGCTTTTCTGGTGTGCTTCAAAGCCACTTTGGATGGGCAAAATTGAAAGATTTTTTCAAAAGTTAGGGACAGTTAGGTAAGAAACTAGACAGACTAATTAGGCAGATTTTTTTTTTTTTAAAGGATACCTACTTACTTATTCTTTTAAATATCAATTTTCCCCAAATATGCTTCGGTAAGCATGTGTACCAGAAAAATCAAGGAAGAACACATACAAGCAGTGAATTTTTATTGCTTACTAAAAGTGCATATTTATTTTTACTTTTATATTTGTTGCAATTTTTATGTGAAATTTTAAACTCTTCTCTGAACAACATCTCTACTTCCCTATACTATGTCACATTTCCTAATCCACAGTAGTAGAATGATGTTTTGAAAGACCAAGAAATAGACAAAATAAATAATTCTACAATAGACATAAAATAAAATTAATAATGCTAGTTAATATCTAGATATCACATTTTATGTCCTATAGAAGAAGTAACCCTTTAATTTTTATGAATATTATCTGTTAGGTCATACAGAAATCCTAAAAAAACCTCAAAGTGCAGAAATTATTTAAGATTATTATATTAATTAGAAATTGATAGCAAAGTATGAGGCTTTAAATATCACTTGAAATTTTTTAAGAAGTCTAACCTAAATAATACTAAGATCAAAGAGAATTTCAAACCCGAAATTACAAGTGGTTTGGGGACCATTATAAAACAAAATGTATCCATCCAACCAAAACTATAGTAAGAGTGGAAATTCAGAGATGTCAATGCTTAGATTTAAAAATAAGGGAAAAACCTCAAATAAATGGAGTTTTAAAAATAGAGAACTAGAAAATAAACAGAAAATTTAAAATTTAATGTAGCAAAATTAACAAATCACCTAAAAAATGTTTTTTATTAGAAAACCAAATTATGGAAATTCAATGTATAGTAGTTCTTATTCCTCAGAGATAGGTTCCAAGATGCCCAGTAGATATCTGAAACTGCAAATAGTAACAAACTATATATACAGTTTTTTTCTGTACATGTATGATAAAGTTTATATGTTATACATAATAAGAGATTAATGACAAATTAGGAACATTTTTAAAAATTAAAGGAACGTACTATACACTATATGAAAATGCTGTCTCTCAAAATGTCTTTTGAAATTGAAGAATTTAACAACCCCAGTATATAATTTTTTCTCTTTTTTTTTTAAGTACAGAACATACACTTTTTTGCTTAGAGGAAAGCACATTGTAGCTTCTCTTTGGGGTATCTGAATTGACAGTATCATTACTCTTGCCCTATGGAGCCATTAAGTACAGTAAGGGTTGCTTGAATGCCAGCACTGCAGCATTTTGACAATCAATCTGATAACTGAGATGACTACTAAGTGACTAATGGACAGGTAGCAATATCCAGGGTGGGCATGGCAGATAAAGGGATGGCTCATTTCCTGGGCTGTATGGAAAGGGAGTTTTGGTCCTACTACACAGAATTAAAAGTCTATGAACTATTTATTTCTGAATTTTCCTTTCAGTATTTTTGGAGCATGATTGACCACAGGTAGCTAGAACTAGGGAAAGTGAAATTATGTATAAAGGTGGGCTAATGTGTTGCTAATCTGGTAGGCATTCCAAAGATGTAACATCTTAACCTTTGAACTTGCCAATATGGCAAAACGACTTACTGGCAAACATTATTTTGGAGATGTGATCTAGGATTACTCACATGGGCCCCTTGTAATAAAAAGGTTCCAAATAAGAGGGAGGTAGTGAAGATCAAGATGGAAAGAAAATATAAAGACTGAAGTAGACATCAGAGAGGACAGGAAATATTACTCTTCTGGATTTGAAGATGCTCAAAGGTCCTATGAGTCAAAGGAGACGACCTTCTGCAGTTGGAAATATGAAGAAATGGCTCTCCCCTCGAGTTCCCAAAAGGTAGCTATATGGAAATATGGATATATATATATATATATATGTATATATATGTATATAGATGGAGAGAGATACCTATAGTAAGATATGTGTATTAAGATACATGCAATAAATTATGTTTTGTAATATAGTATGTTTTTGCCGCCTGCTGCGAAAGTGCAAGGAGCTGAGTTCGATCAATCCCCGGTAACAAAAAAATAAAAGCAAGATAATATAGTATGTTATTTACCTAATATAATTTTTACATAATAAAAGTGTTGCTTTAAACTACTAAATTTATGGCATTTTGTTATAGTGGCAATAGAAAACTAGTACAGTTAGTAAAGGAAAAATCATCACAGGATCTAAAACAAGGCTAAAAATAAAACTATGTCTGACTGTTATTAAAATAAAGAGATCACTAAATACAGCTTGATGCTAATAACCTTAAAAGACTGAAACAAAAATTTCCTGAAATGATTCCAAAATCTGAATAATAACACATGCACAAATATAGAGTATAATTTTACTTCTGTATCTAGACATAAACATTATAAAATCATTACAAAAAAATTCAAAATAAAAAGTTAATAGAAATCACCCTGCTGTCTTTTAACACTTTAAGCCTCATAACAATCTCATGAGAAAAATAATCTTATTATCTCCACTTTATAGATGAAGAAACAGAAGTTAAGTATGAGGTTCAAAATTACATGGCTAATAAGTTTCATAGCAAGTATCTAATCAAAGAGTGCCTGGTTTCAGTGCTTATACTGTACAATTTTTATTCCAGAAATTCAAGGATGAAGAAAAATAGGCACTTCTATTTCAGTAAGTCACTGAATTAAACAATAATTTAAAAAACAGAACAGCTTCAGTTTGTAATATTCCAAATGTTTAGATGAAATGCAATATCCGTGTCTAACACATTGGCAATAACTAGAAAACAAACAAAGCATGTGATAATGGAGAGCTATTAAAAAACTCCCAGTATTTCGATTGCCTTTTAAACACTGAGCTTATTTGTGTTAAAACTATGAATCAGAAGAAAATGTGCATGTTAGGCTGGACATGGTGGCATGCGCCTGTAATCCCAACACTCGGAAGGCTGAGGCAGGAAGGCCAGCCTCAGCTACATAATGTAGTTCAACCTCGACTACATAGAGATACTGTGTCAAAAAACAAAAACAATTAAAACAATTAAAATGATTAAAACAAATAATGGATAATTTGAAATATGAAGGAAAAGGTTCAAAGGGGTAGGGGTGGCAGGAGGGGAAGGGGAGAGATCAGGTTACAGGCTGGAATCTGGAAAGAATCCATATATAGATTGTGTTTAAAACTATAGGAAGAGATGTAGATAGAGACTAGGCTGGAGCTCATCAGGGTTGAGAAGGAAGAGTCACTGAGATCAAAGGAAAGGTATGTTTCCAGAAGAAGCACATAGAACTATGTATAATACACAGTACTCAATAGTGTGATAAATGACTGTTACTGTTTTATGTGCTTATCATAACATGGCGTGCTTTTCATCCTTTAGAGCATAATCCTACTTATGTAAAAGAGTTTAATGTAAGAGAGTGTGCTGCTATGCCAGTGGTAGCCTCATGTATCTCGTGTTTAACTGCATATTTGGATAATATCAAGGGGCCATCACAGATGATTGATGTATACCATTTCAGTTTACACTTAGAAGTTGGCACTCTGTGTGGTACTTTGCAATACACACGGATGAAATTGCCTAATATTTCTCAGATTATATTTCCATCACGTGTTACATGACTGTATTGAAATACATTTTATTTTATTTTTTTCACCATTAAGTTTATTGGTACATTTTAGGTATAAAATACATTTACATACATCATTGGGATCTTGTATCATTACATGAGTATCTTGGTTCTTATTTTTTTCCCCTTCCCCTGCCCTCCCATCACCCCCTCCACCCTTTCCTATTTGCAAAGATTTTGTTTCCATTTTTTTTCTTTTCTCATATTTTTTCTTTTCCCTTCTTTCCTTTCCCCTACCCCTCCCACTTCCCCTACTCCTTTAGAACTTTATTTCCTATTACACAATATCAATTATATATTTTTAAAATTAAAATATCAAGACCTAAGAGACATTACCACAGGCTTTACACAATTTAAAAGGATATAGAAAGCATATTTCAAACATCTGTTTTGAAATAAGTTTGACAACTTCTAAGAAGTACCTTGGAAGTCAGATTAATGAAACTAAATCTGGAGGAAATATAAAATTTGAATAGCACCTATTAAAGAAAGCATATTCCTAGCTTGAAAACCTACCTATATGAAAACAGCAGGCTCATAAACATTTTAACTGATAAATTATACCAAACAATTAAAGCAGAAAAAAAAGAAACATTTCTCCGCTCATTTTAGGAACTCAACATTGTGCTAATCCTAAAACTGGTTGAAGATAATAGAAGAAAAAAGTATGAACATAGATAGAAATTTGTTTAACAGAATAATTAGAAGTCAGATCTGGCAGTATGTAGAAAGTGGTTTTCTTAAAGAGATGGCATTGTTGGTTCAGCATTGGAAGATCCACCCCCAAAAGTCATCATTTTAACAGAGGAAAGGAGAAAGTCATATGATCCTGTCACTAGTTGGAGAAAAAGTATTGGACTAAATTCTACAGCTGTTCATGGTAAAAGCTATCAAGAGACTAGAAGTAGAACAGAAACTTCTCAACAGATTAAAGACATGTACTCCATACTTCCAGTGAGAAGGCCTTATATGAATGGAGAAGATAGAATGCATTCTCCTTAAGTTGGGGAACAAGGGCAGATATGCTTACTCTTTATCTGTCCATTAAACTTTGAAACCTAGTCCCCACCAAAATAGCCTGGCAATAAAATGACACAATTAGGATAGGATTGGCAAGGTTGAAGCAAAATCTTTATATGTAGATGAAATGATCATCTACAGAGAAAATACTAAGTAATCTCTAGGAGCCCCTAGAGCTTGTATTTGAATTTAGCAGGATTAGAAAACACAAGGTATATATAAAAATTCAGGTCTATGTATACTTGCTATAAATGAAGAATCGCATATTGAAATTTAAAAGTTATGTAGGAGTACAAAGGACCTAGAAAAGTAAAAAAAAAAAAGTGTTGGAACATGTTTAGTACCTAATTTTAAGACATCTTCTAAAGCTACAGTAATCAAGGCAGTGTTGGTGTAAGGAAAGACATATAGATCATTTGAATAAAACAGAGAATCTAGAAATAGAACCACACATATATGGTCCACTGAGTTTTGAAAGATTATTTAACATTAACACTTTTTAGAATATAAACTCAATTCAAGAGCCGAGGAAAAGATAGTGTTTTCAGCAAATGGCACTAGAACACCTGGTATCTATATATAAAAATTAATCTCAACCCTTTATTTACATATATAAAAATAACTTGAAGGTATCTATGAACCTAAATAAGAAAGCCTAAAAGTATAAAACTAAGAAGAAATTATAAGGGAAAATATTTATGAATTCAGGGTAGGCAAGAACTACCTAGGATACAAAAAACATGATGTATAAAAGAAAAAAACTGATAAATGAGATTCCATCATAATTTAGTACTTTAAATGATATCATTAACATGAAAAGTAGTCCTTAAACAGACCATATTTAGAATGCATATAATCTATGACCAGAATATGTAAAGAATTCCTACAACTCATTAATAGACAACCCAATTAAAATGTAGACATAAGAAGATGATAAATAGCCAGTACAGCACAAGGAAAGGAGTGCAACTCTAGAATCAGAAAACTACTAATCAGTACAATAATAAGATTGAATTATACACTCATTAGGGAGATGAAGTCAAAAGTTTTAAAAGCCTTGTCATGACTTTTTCTTTTTGTTGGATTCTCTCCCTTTGCATTTAATTTGTCACGCCCAATAGATTCATTCTGCTGGGCTTCCTGGGGTTGTGATCCTCATTGTCTTTTCTTAGGATATTGTGTAAAATTTTTTAGAGTGCTGGTTTGGTATTCATGAAGGTCCTGAGGTGCTCTTTATCATGCAAGTATCTTATTTCTCTATCAATTTTGAAAGATAGTTTTGGAGGGTACATCAATCTGGGTTGGAGGCTGTTTTCCTTTAGGTCTTGAAATACATTCCCCCAAGCTCTTCTTGCTATGAAGGTTTGCATTGAGAAGTCTTCTGTGATTTTGATGGGCTTTCCTTTGTATGTGATTTGTTTCTTTTCTCTCACTGCTTGTAGAATTTTGTTCTTCTGTTGGATTTCTGGAATCCTAATTGTTATATGCCTATGTGTAGATTTTTTTTGATGAAGGTAGCTGTAGTTCTATATGCCTCATTTATCTGTATGTCAAGTTCTTTTCCCCAGCTTGGGAAGTTTTCTGCCATCACTTCTGTGAACAGCTTTTTTATGCTATCTGCACTGTTTCCTCTTTCTTCATTGACTCCAATCAGTCTTATGTTATTCTTCTTTGCATCGTCTAACAGCTGCTGGATTGATTTCTCATGTTCCCTTACAATTTTAAAGCAATTTTTCTTTTCCTGGTCACTAATTGCAATCTTATCATCTATATCTGAAATTCTGTCCTCACATTGGTTCATTCTCCTGCACAGACTTTCGATGGAGTTTTTAATCTCCTGGAAATCTATTTGCCTCTGTTTTATGGATTCCATTTGTTTCCTATGTTGGGATTCCATCATGTTCCTCAGATCCTCTATTTTTTTATCTGTGTCCTCTCTAGATTTATTAATCATGTCTTGCACTATGAGTACAATCTTTGGTGTTATCTGAGTAATTATTTCTGATTTCATTTTTCCCAGATCCTCCTTTGTTGGCAGTGCAGAGAGTCCAGGTGGTTGAGTATCAGATTGTTCCATCTCGTTTCCCTTTGGGGTTGCTGTAGGTGATCTGGAAGTCTGTTTTTGAGGTTTGTTTACATGTCTTCTCATTTCCATGGGGCAGGGGTGCTTCTGGAGCCCTTATGGCTCACCTTCTCTGTCCTAGGAGCGTGGAATGGCGGGGGGGGGGTTGGCCTCCTTCTGGATACTGGGACTGGCTCACCTTCTCTGTCCTAGGAGTGTGAATTGGCGGCCGGCATGACTGTATTGAAATTTAAATAAAAAATAAATTTGGCCTTTGTGGAGTCTACTAGTTAATTTGAATTTTTCTCCAGACCACTATTTGTTCAATATTAGTTTTGAAAATCTTTCTAAAACAAATCACATCTTCTGAGGTCTTGGTAATGATTGAGATGCTTTTTTAAAAATTGTATGGAAAAATGTTTAAGTACTTTTCAGTTTTGTTTTGGTTGAGTTCTATTATATTTGAATATTATTATAGCTTTTTCCCTTGCATTATTTTTCTTTGAATAATTTTAATTTTTGTATATGTGTGTGTTTATTGAGCAATAATAAAGTTATGCATTAATAAAAAACCCAAGTAAACAAACAGAAAAAGAAAAAATATTGATGTCTATATTACTATTACTCAAGATCACTCTAAAAGTTTTAGAGAATGCAAAAAAAAGAACAAAACAAAATGTAAATATTACAAAGACAGACATAACAATCATTAATGCTAGAAGTTACATAATTATTTGGAAAACCCAAATTAAATGAAATCTAATCTAATGAATTAGATCTAAAAATGGTTAGATCTAATAAGAAAGATGAGTAATGTGGTCAGTTACCAAAAAATTCCATGTTTTCAATGTATCACAATAAAAATTTAGTCAATGCAATGGTAAAATTATTTCATTCACAAAAGAATGATAATATGTAATACCCATAAATGATTGTAATATTCCAGATTGTAAGGATCCAGATTTATTTGAAAAATATCAACAAAGATTGAAATATATCAGATTGTAAAGGTCCAAATTTATTTGAAAAACATCAATAAAGATTTGGAAAACAATTTGAGAAGCATCTCAATAATTGTTTTTCTGTATCAGATACACATTAAATCTAAGACAATAAGTATTTCACCAAGTAGTTTATAAATTCAATGAAATTTTTCAAATAACAATGTACAACTTTTTTGAATGCTGTTTTCCTGATGTGTGTATGCAAATATTTTAGAAATTAAAAATATTGGTTATGAATCATTGCCAAGTATTATTATTTGTAGATAAAGAAATGGAGATTAAGTAGATGATAAAAGATTAAACATCATATATTTGATGGATTAAATAAATATCAGGCTGTCCAGTTTCAACTCATTCACCTTAATACTTTATAACACATCTCAAAATCCCAATAAAAATTTGAGTAACTTTTATCAAATGACTTTAAAGTTTATGTGTATTAACTATGAGAGTAAGCAAAATTAATCTTTAAATTTGTAGTTTTAAAAATGTTAAAATATATTGCAAAATTATAGTGATCAGTAGTAAGATACCAGTATAAGAAAGAGAAGAGAAAACTAACCCTCAAAAGTAAGCATCAGCCAAAACTAGTATGTGATAAAGATGGTATGTGAAAGACTACAAATTGATGCCATATTTGCTAAATAGTCCTAAAGCAGCTAATTATTTTAAAATTCACAAGTAGATTCCTAGTAATATATCATGAACAAAGCTTAATTCAAATTAATTAAATAATTAAGCATAATATGAATCTACAAAAGAACAAAAAATTGGGAATATATTTACATCATTTCAGAATAGAAAGGTGTTTATATATATATAAATTAAAGAAAAAACCCTATAAAACAAAACCAAATTTTAATGGACACAAATTTTTGTATGTAAATCAAAACTAGAAACAAAAATGTTAAGCCACGAACTTGGAAAGTGTTTTTAATATACTTGAAATCACAAACAGGTTAAAAAATATTTATTAAGCACATGTAAAATTATTCGGCCTCACTTTCAGTGGTGAAAGCTAAGTTTAACACAGTATTCACCTCCCCTCTCTCAAAAATGTTTAAATGGGTAATGATGCATCTTGTAGGCCTCATTGATATGCCCCTACAAATATTCTTCAGAGATTTCCAATGAAAACACCTCAGATGCTGGTAACTAACATTCTACTCTCTGCTTTTGTGAATTTAACAGTTTTAAATTATACATATAATCTAAAGTGAAATTATGCATTTCTTGTATTTTTATCACTTAGCATAATATCTTTTAGGTTCACCTACGTTTTTACAAACAACAGGATTTCTTTATTTCTTATTAAGGCCAAGTAATATTCTATTGTATATGTATACCACATTTTCTTTTCTTTTTTTTTAAGAGCAGGAAAAATTTATTGAGAGAAAGATAAATTCTAAGAGAGACAGAAGAGGGGACTGGAAAATGGGTTGCCTACCCACCCTGCTTCTCAAAGATGTTTTATGGGACAAAGCCACAAAGTGAGGGAGGTTCAAGGTGAGACAAAACTACAGTCAACTAGTAAGCTTACAAGTACCATCACTTAGGTAATATTGATCCAATGAGAAATCACAAGATGGACGAAACTATGATCAACCAATAAGATTAAGACAAATATAGTTGCTTAGCTAATATTGATTAAATGGGGATCAAATGGAGAAGCAAGTCACATAGCAGGTGTACAAGGAATGAGCAAGGATTTTTGGTAAGGGGTAAGTCAGGGATCTTTCCTGGAAAATCTTGATACCCACCCAGGTGATTGATACCTATTTAGAATATCAATCACTGGTATTCATCCCTAGGGGAAGCACAGGAGTGTAGTAATTTCTTTTCTTTCACAACACTGGCCTTCAGTGAATGTGCCTTGATTGTCCTCCATGTTGGCTCCTTGAGGGTCGGCCTTGTCTAGCTGCCTATAACATCTAATTAACTTACCTATCTACAATATTCCCCCTTCTGAAGAAGTACTCCTAACTGCCATGAGGGGGAAAGGAGTGAAGACCATTCTGACTATTTTCAGCTGAAAAGAGTTGTAGTTATGATTGGCAATCATAATTAATCTACAGAGGATCTACCTAACGGTCCTAGATAGGCACCAGGTAATGTCATCCATTTTGAGTTGAATATGGTGTGAGATAAGGGTCCGATTACACACTTCTGTATTTAGATATCCGATTTTCCCAAGACTATTTATTAAAGATACATTTTCCCATTGTGTGTTGTTGACATCTTTGTCAAAAATCAATTGGCCATAAATGCATGAGTTCATTTCTAGACTCTGTATCTGTTTCATTTGTCTCTGTGTTTTTGTATCAACAATAGCTCTGAAATGCATTTTGAAATTGGGTAGCAAGATGCCTCCAGTTTTGTTTGTTTTGCTCTAGATTGTCTTGTCTATTCATGGTCTTTTTGTAATTCTACATGAATTTTAGGATTGATTTTTCTATTTCTGTGAAAAAATGACATTGAGACTTCCATAGGAGTTATTTCAATTCATTGATCACTTTGTGTAGAATGTTCACACTACTTATTCTTTCAATTCATGAACAGAATATCTTTTCATTATTTTTGCCTTCTCCAGTATCTATTGTTGGTGTACAGATCTATTACTTTCTAGATTAAATTTATTTGAAGTGTGGAATGCTTCAAGAATTCATGTGGTATCCTTTGACGGGGGCCATACTGATTTACTCTGTATTGTTCCAATTTTGGTTTATGTGCTACCAAAGTGACATATTCATACTGTCAGTTATTATTGATTTTTAGGAGTTCTTCATGTATTCTGGATACAAATTCTTTATTATATATACAATTTGTAAATGTGTTTTCACTGTTCTACAGTTGTTTTTTTATTTTTACAAAGCTGTGCCCTAAATTGTAAAAAGTTTAACTTTGATAAACTCTTATTTATATATATTTCAATAAAATCTTATTTATATATTTTTATTCATATTTTTAATATAATATAAGGAAACATTATTCTTGGATTATAAAGAATTTACTCCAAAGTTGCCTTTAAAAATGTTGCAGTTTTCTGATTAAGTCTATGATATATTTGAAGTTAATTACATATTTTGGGGATTAGGTAAACAATTTCATCCCTTTGGAGGTGGCTTTCCAATACTATTTGTTGAAAAAACTATTCTCTCCTCATTGAATTTGCTTGGCACTCTAATATTTTTACTATTGTTTGGTGACTTCCCTGGAATAAGTTTGTAAAAACTGTATTTTTTGTTATGTGTAAGTGCTGAGTCTGTTTAGTAAGACAGTAAGGAATGGACAGGTTGATTTATATGTCTTCAATTGGTAAGTCCCCCAGATTTAAGCAGGTAGCTCTCTATGTTATATTAAGGCATACTTCAACATTCCAAAGAAGTAGAGTAAAACCATGTCTAAGCCATCATTTCCTGTTCATGGAGTCCTGAAGTTCAGCAAGTAAAAGATTGGGTAATTCTTAGCTCTTTTTTTAGTATATGGACAGTTTTTCTTGACATTCTAGGTTTCTGGGGGCTGCAGCAGAGTTTTACAGCCACATGTAAAAATATTTTTTCCCATATTTTCCTTTAATATTTTTGACCTGCCTCTGTTAATATTGACTACTATTTCCATTTCAGGCTAATTTGCTGTGAAAAAATTATCACTGCTTACTTTCAACAAATGATCTATGGATGGAGTTAATTCCACATAGCAAATACTGAGTCAGATCAAACTTCAGCATGGAGCTTTCCAAGGCAAGACTTGAGAATGAAGCTTTTCAAGTATATTTCAGATTGCAATACTCAGTAGGAATGGAGCTTGGAGAGGGGGTTATATGGGGAATCTCCAAACCCAACCAACCCATTGGTTGCTTATTTTCTCAGTTCCACAGTTGGGAGACTCCTGGCATTTTAAATTTCCTAGAATCTGAGAAGAGGAAGATGGAAATAAGGTAAGCTAAAAATTTCATGAACTTCAGAGTTCTTACAAATATCCAGTCATTTTTCCCAAGCAAATTCTTCTTGGATTTTTATTAGCCTTTGATTAATTTCCAAGGTCCTACAAAAGTTGCTTTTGATTATTTTTATCATTTTCCTCATTGTTTTTGTGAGGGAGAAGATTTTTCATAGTTCCTTATTGCATTGTGTCCAGTGTGTTTCTCTCAATTTACTTTTAATATCAATTATTCTACTACTAATTTAAATTACTTAAGCTCTGTTTAAACTATAGTATTTAGAACATGCTAAAATTGTGTAGTTTACTACTGCTTAAATTCTTAAATATTACTAAAAGTTTTAGATGCAAACCAAAATTTTCAATGTGGTACTTAGATTTTTAGAATTTTTTTTATGGTTGAATTATCAAAATATATTTGAAAACTACCTTGATAGGAAATTAGTTTGAAGGATTCATTTGAAAAGAAGTGAGAAGATCCTAAGCCATTATCTAGACTTAGCAGAACACAAGGCTCTTTAAACCTCTCTCTCTAAGAGATCACAATGCTGAAGCATTAATATGAGATAGGTTAGAGGAGAGGAAAAAGGTGAAGAAATCAGAGGAGAGAGAGAGAGTGAAGGGAGGGACTGTGGCTGGTGGTTGAAACCTCATGAAAGGGGCACATGAGAAATTCCTCATGGTAGTTGGTCAAATATCTTTTAAGAAAAATAATTTCTATAAAATAAATATTAATAGCCAACTCTCAACTAAGTCATCACTATAACAACTCCAAATATAAAACAAACAAAAGAAAAATGAAAATGGTAAAGGCCAGTACATGTAAACTCTTCTTAATCCCCCAAGAGATTTTTAATCATGTATCTCTGATACTGAACAGTCTCGTAGTCTTACTATACCATTGGATTGCCAGATCTAATGGGCAGTTTGTGCCCTTTCACTTGGGAAGATATAGTGTTCCTACAGTGTGCTTTGGAACCCTGTCACCAGAGCTCCTATGGTTGGTTGAAGATTACAAAGACTCCCAACTAGAAACCTGAGGATGATTATGGTGAATTTAAGGAACTTCCATGTTAATTTAACATTGATTCTCCTGAACTGGATGATTTGTCATGAAAAGGGGTCGGCAAAAAGTTTATGTAGTGTTATTATATTCTTGGAAACTTCTTACCAAAGCATTGCACCCAGATGAAAGAAATAGTTTGATGAATTTTTGGAGCAGGATTTGGTTTCATCTCTACCTTTGGTGACACACTTAGATTCATTTAAGCTGACTGCACAATTTCTCTAATGTACCAAGATTTAAATTAGTTACCTTGATTCTCCTTTTTAGATCCCAGAAGGTAGGTCAAATTCAAGAAGTACTGTGCCTTTGCATTGGTGAAGTATAGTTTCAGGGTGTCCAACAAAATGATCCCAACAAAAGGAAAACCACAGAGTCTCAGAAAATATTTTGGGACTAGTGAGTAAGAATCTTTAATGCTTCTTTGCTCATGTTATTAGCCATGGAAAATTCATCTTCTAATCTATATTGCCAAAAAGAATAGTACTTAACATATCAATACCTATATTTGGTAGAAAAATATTTTCCTATCTTTTATTTACATATACAGCAATTGTGAAATGCTATATGTACTCTTCTGTAACTATGACACTTTAAAATTTTTCACTGTAATGTAAATCAGGTAAGCTAAATTCCCAATAAATGATTTACTCCATACAAATATTTCACTCTGTGTGAGAGAAAAGTTAAATTGACTAGCCACATACTGCTAGCTATTAACTTGGAATTTTTCTTGAAATTTAAATATTATAAAATACTTTGCTTCAGAGCCTCTGGTATTTCATCCATTGTCCATTTCATGGCTCTGAGGTATCAATTATATTCCATCACAAAATTTACACTGGTACAATGCAAAATTCACTCACTTGTGTATTCCCATAAGTTAATATTTTATTCATCTTGTCCTTTCACATGAATATTTGTCTCTGTTTTATTTATTGTTCATTTATTATTTATTTATTCATTGTACTGGGGTTCTGTTATGGACTAGATCAAGAATGACACACACACTCTTGTTAACTCAGAGTCAGGGCTTTAGGAAGATAGTGGACAATGACTGTCCTCATCAGTGTATTTATCTACCAGTGAGCACAGTGTCTGAGCATGCTGTTGGAAGATGGGGCCTGGTGGGAAGAGGTGGTTAACTGGGGACGTGAGCTGGAAGAGTATATCTTTCTGCCCAGATCCTCTCTTCTCTTCCTGCGTCTGTCATGAAGTAGGCAGCTTTGTCTCTGCTGTGCCCTTTTGCCTTCCTGTTTTGGCCTTGGAACCAGCCAACCATGGACTTTAAAAGTGAATCAATATAAACCTCTACACTTTTAAGTTGTGGGTGTGAGGTGTTTTGTCCCAGTGCCTAGGAAAGTGACTAGGAGGATCAAACCCAGGGATGCTGTCCATCACTGGGCTACATTCCAGTTTTCCCTTCTTTTCCTCCTTTTCTTTCTTCCTCTTCCTCCTCCTTCTATCTTCTCCTTCTCCTCTTCTCCTTCTCCTTCTTTTCTTGAGACAGTGTCTCACTAAATTGTTCAGATGGAACTCAAACTTACCAACCTTTTGTGTCAGATGTTTCCTCTAAATCTTAAATCGTACTCCTCACTTAAGTCTAGGTTGAAATGCTCATTCTTCCATAAACTTTTTCTTCATTCTCCTCGTACTTTTCACAAAATATTGCTTGTTGTCTGAATTAATTTCCTTTCAAATGACATTTTTTATTAAGTCACTTAGAGGCTATCTCTCCCGCTAATGCAAAGTCCTTTGGAGCAGAGATTGTCTCTCATTTATCTAATATTCTCAGAAACTAGTACATAAATATTTGGTATTTTTCATTAGAGAAAAGACCAAAAATGTAGACTTCCATGGACAATTAATAGAGAAAAAAATCCAATTCCTCTTCATTTTTATAATTTATATTTCAATTTCATGGAGAAAAATCCAAGGAAAATACAGCATAAGGGGAAAAAACATTAGACTTAGTTCTATGTAGTGCTGAACTTCAATTTCATACAGAATCTTTACAGAGCAAAGAGGTTAGCCATGTGCACACAGTTTTCACTAATTGACTAAGGTGACAGGTTACTTTAATTAAACAAGTGTGTATATTGTTTTGGGTTAAATTCTTATTTAGTGTCTGGAATTCCAATAACAAAGGGGAATGGATGAACTTTTCAACTTTTCACTGTTTATTTAGACATTATAAAGACATGGCCAAAAGGGAATCTCTCCAGAATCACCTAAGAGAAATTTTTCTTCAACTGAATAAGATCATGAGAAAATAAAATCTCTCTGTTCTCAAATGACACTTTAAGGTTATAAAAGTAGAGTGTAGGGGAAATCAGCTCAGACATGGATTATCAAAACAACAGAAATATAAACCAGGTATCAATTTATAATACTTGGTGAAATACATAGACTGATTCAAACCATCAGCAATAGTCTTCAACACTGAAAATAAAATACCAAACATGTAGTAATGTACAAAAGTTCAGCAATGGTCATTCAGTGGTCATGAAAAGCATGATCCTTTCTTTTATAATATTATCTTAGAGTGAATTGAGCTGATTGATAAAGTTCAAATTGACTCTTTTTATATGAATTTTTTTCTGAATTAAAGAGTCTTCAACATTTTTATCTACCTTTTGTAGATATGGTGCACACATTTTATACTTTATACAAACTAATTTTTTGCAGATGCCAGATTGATTCTCCTGAGCTCCATACCACTGGTGTTTTCTCATTTTTGTTGCCTTTGAAGAGAGTGATTGGTCTAGATCTTAGATGGTACAAATGCTTCCCTATTTTCACTCATTGTTTGCCCTAACAAGTCTAATTTGCATGGCAGGTTAGTACCAAAACTAAAAACTTCTATGATACTGAGATTGGAGGAAGTTCAGACATAATAATCTAAAAAGAAAGAAAAATAGTACCATATACAAAGCAGAACAATGTGCCAGGATGGGGCTGTACACCTGGAAGCATGTTGTTCATGAGGGCCCATGTCCTCGATCATGTTCGGTTTATGACTGCCTAAATTGTGCTGAAGCACTTTCAACTGATCTGTTCAGTCCATCACAGCGACCTGCGGTCCTCAAGGTGCTAAGTTGTCCTAAGGATAGGAATCCATTCTTGTTTCCCATATCCCCCACCTCCCCACCTATCTATCAGAAACTAATTTGAAAGAATGAAGCAGAGACCTTACAAATGCTTAAAGACCAGAAATTCTGTCAAGGTGAAAAAGAAATGGAAAGAAGAAGAAAGAGAATAAATTCCCAAATCCCTGCACATGCGAAAGCTTTCTTATTTTTTTTTTCCCACTTCTAAAGAAGATGAGTCAAATAAGAAGCCATTCAAAACCACATGAGTAAAAATGAAGTTGTGTTTTTCACATCCTTCAGAACAGGCAGAGGGATGAAAATTAGGGCGAGTTCCCTATAGTCAAACATGCCCAGAAGTAGCAAACTTTGACTTAGCCATAAGCCAAATAAGCTGCTCCTGAATAATCAGGTCTTGGTTTAAATCCATAGAGACACCCCTTTTATGTGTGCGAGGTGGACTTTTGATTTTATCTCTGGGACAAAGTTTGAAGTTATTTTGTGACTCTGGCATAGAAAATGAAGGAAGCCCTTGTAATGGCCAGCTCATGTAGGCTTATAGGAGTGTGTGTTTAACTCCCTCATGTGCATTACGTTTTGAATTGTTACCACTCAAGGGTCACAAGGTTTTCACTGCTTAAACTCAAGACACCTGTTTGGAAGAGCGTTCTAAAGGCAATTTTCCAGGCAAACATCACTTTAATACTTGAATCCTTAAATCCAACTATTATCCCCAAAATTAGAGCTTTTTGATTCTTTTCCTCTTTTTAACATCTCATTCAATGAATAGATAATAGTTACGGAGCTGTACTATATGCCCAAAGAATAATTTTTGAATTCAAAATAGAGAAAAAGAGTCAAAATTTGGCTTATATCTTTGTGGTGAAGGTTCTGTATGCCCAGTTCTTATTCCAGTTTATGGTAGAAAATGAATTAGAGGTGGCAAAAGCAGTGCTTCTCCATAAACACTGAGAGAAGTACACTAAGCCCAATGTGTCCATTTTCTTTTTCCTGGTCTTACTGTATTGCAATGCTAAAATTTATATGGCTATTTTCTTAAGTCTTTCATAATGATGGAAAATCCATAGGATAATCCTCCGTTTTAGATAATTCCATTCCATCATTGCATTGGGAGTTTAGCTCAGTAGTAGAATGCTTGTCTAGTATGCACAGGCCCTGGGCTCATTTGACAGCGAATATTGAATGAATATAAAGCATAATACTTTTGCCAGACTGATATATCTTTCTGGGTGGGTCCTAAAGGAAACAAGGAAATTTCAGAATTATTCTGGCCCCCTTGTGCTTTGCAACTATATTCTTAAAATGAAAATGCCAATATCTGATGTCAATTCAGCAATGAAACTTTTAAAAATAGAAAATCATAGAACACACTTTAATGTTGAAAACCTGCATGACCAAACCAAGGCTACATTCTATTGTAGTTTCCAGTGGGGAAACATCCTAAGGTGTAGAAAAAAAACCACTTAGTCATGAAAAGGGAATGGCTCTGGAAATTTATTATTCTGCAGAATTTTATCTCCAATAATATTTGTCTACATTCATCCATGTGAGCATCTGAGTTTAACCAGTTATTAAGAAGAGTGGATACTGTTTATTTGGGACAAAAGTAAATAACGTAGAAATATTGATAAGAAGATTTAAATTATCATACAAAATATATTTTGTAAAATACGGAGATAACTGCTAAGTTCATTAGCAGAACTAATAAATCCCAAACAAACTAGGTATGGGAGGGCTTTTTGTATGAAAGTGTGATGCTCCTAATTTCATAGACTAATCTGGGCCAGGAAAATAATGTTTACTATGCTATAGGGATGTAGTGAAGTGTAATCATAGAGACAGTCACCATGACTTATTTTTGAAAGTATAAAATAACAGATCAACACTAAATTTTGTTTTGTTGGTGGCAGGGATTTCACTTCTAATGAAAAAAATAATAGCTCCCAGATTTTATAAAAGAATCCTTTTTATTTAATGATTCATTGCAAAATAGATTTTTAAAAAAAGACTTGTAATAGTAAGATTCATCCTTATAAGGTCTTATCTTTTCCCATCCTTTGTTCCTTTTTGTCAGAAAGTAGGACTACCCTGTTAAGTTTTACTATTAGTTCTAGAATTAATAACTGTGGCCATATTCACTACAGCAAGACATCTGTGATAGCACCGCTATTCTTAACCATTGCCCAATCAAAAACTGCCACCCTCTGTCTAGGAACATATAATGTATCAATTTTTACATAAGATCAAAGGAAACAATGACCAACAAAAGATCAATATAATGACCCAAGTTAAATTTCTATGGCAGAATCATTTTTTAACTTTAAAAGTATAATTATTCTTTTTGGTTAAAATTATGCAGCCATTAAATAACTAAGTAAATGAATTAGGTGCCATTAAGAGATTTCTTGGAAGTTTTTATTAACTGTACAATACAATAGCTTTAAGCTTTAGAATGTTCTATTCAGTTGGAGACTCTCATGTCTTTGTGATATTCTGGTGACAATTTCTATTCTAAGTGTCAAAAACAACTCTGCTATCTGGAGCAAGTCATGTAGTATTCTCTCCTTTTAATATTCTAATCGTGAGGTGTGAAGTGAAATGGTTGCACAGTGTAATGGTGGTAAAGAAGTGGAGTGTCAATGAGACGGGAAAGGTGACAGACTCAGAATAGGTCCCTGAGGTGGTCTCCAAGTGCACTCGATAAAGATTCCCTTGGGAAAATTTTTTCATTAGTTTTCAGACACAGTTCAGTACCAGGTTATCATTAGTCACAAGACCGATATATGTTACTTTCAATGCCTTAGTTCCTTTATTTGTATATGACATTTCCAGACTGAAAATTATGAGCCTTGCCCTCATGCAAAGTCAGGCAGTAGGTTGTTTACATAGTGAAGCATGGTGCATGGGAAGTGGATTCTCTAGACACTGTCCTCATTGTGGATGTATGAAGCAAGTTCGGAGAAATTGACAATTTAAATTATTCTAGTGATACTTGCCTAAACAACTGTTAATTCTTTTATGCCAGAATTATTAAATACACACACAACATGAGCATATTTTTACACAAAACCCAGGAAATAGATGTGGCTTTCAAAGCTCACATTTTCCAAAAGCTCTCCCACTCCTTTTTATGCTACTTACAAACTTTAGTCATTGTTTAAAAGGAGTTTATTTTGAAACCAATCATCTTCCAGAAACTATATTCTCCATTTCAGAATATATAGTTCTTTTTCCTAAAGTCCGAAATTATTGAACACTGTATTATGTATGTGAATATAAAATAGGTATGTACTACAGTAGGAGGGGAAAACTTAATGACCCTGGAAGCTAGTTATTTTGTTATATAATTATTCAATAAATCTGTTAAGTGCATAGATTATAACCTATATATTTTATTTTTCCTTGACATAAAATATATGTACCTTCTTCTATGCTATGAAAGTTAACTACACTCACACTCCACAAACTGAAGGCATGACAGGTACAGGGGTTGTACAGCTTATTATTTACCGGGTCAGGAAGAAAGGAGTATCCACCCTCATTGGTCATCTAAATTCTTCTGATCAGATGAAGGAAACAATAATAAAATCCATGAAAATGAGAATTACTACACTAACAGATTGTTATAAATTTTTATGTTTCATAAGACAATTCATAGTATCTTATTTGGTAGTTTTGCAATGATGATCATTCCTATGTTTGAAATCCAACTGTTTTGAAGGATTGCAAAAAAGTCCTTAATTCACTTTGTAATATAGTTTAGAAGAAATATTATACAAATATGTACATTGAAACACCATGTGAGATTGGAAGAGAAAGTTACTCTCTGGTAATGAAAACCACATGTTTTTGTTTTTGTTTTTTAAATGCAAAGTGATAACTAAGCTGCAAGAAATAAGGATGAGAAACAAGAATGAATAGGCTTTAGGAGATGATTAGATAAGAACACATCCTCATAGAAACACAGTTCTATCAAAGCAGTAATTAGGATTTCCCCCCCAAAAAAAATCATCATATAAGGGCCAGGGATTTAGCTCAGTTGTTTTGCCGCCAAGCTGCAAGGACCTGAGTTTGATCCCTGGAACAACAACAACAAAAAAATCACCATATGCTGCTGTTTGCATACTATGCTACTATAGAATACTGTGGACTTCTGAATTGTAAATATTTATAAGTGGCTCATTTTAAAAAGTATGATTGCCAAGAATTATTAAGTTTTTAAGGACCTTTGACAACTGCGTTTTACATCAGCATGTGAAATTCACTTCTGAAGGTAATAATGTTTGTATATTTTGTAGATACCCATTGAAAGGAAATACTCCCTACTGGCTACTGTCTTCTATCTTGTCTGCTTTCCTATGTGTGGAATCAAGGCAGCTTTCAAAGTCTCAAGAATTTTTTATTTATTTTATGTTTGTTTACAAGATCTATGCTTACAAAAGCTAATATAATGAAAGAGAAACAGACATTAAACTATAAAATTATTATATTTGGAAACTTCTGTATTATTAAGAAGATTAAAGATACATTTTAAATCTTAGGATCAAATTGATGTCATTTTTAACTATTAAGTAAAAATCTTCATGTTTAGCAAATAATGCAGAAGAGTTCCCAATCATATAATTTTGCCATTTTTTCCATCAAATTGCCTCTGTTTGTTTATTTATTTATTTATTTATTTTTAAGGGAGGAAAGATTTATTTAGCTCAGTTTGTAAAGGTTTCAGTTCATAATCAGCTGGCTTCAAGGCAAGGTGGCATGGCAGACAGGCATTGCAGAGGAGAGACAGTTTGTGGTGGACAGAAGACAGCAAAAACAACAAGAGGCTCAAATTGCCTTTAAAATGTCTTCTTGATGACAAAAATTATCACTTCTAATGACTTAGATATGATCTAAACTTATAGTTTTTAAAGAAAGAATGTTTGACTTGGATTGATTGCATCATGGTTCTATAGACATAGTGTTTTGTGGTGTGATTTCAAATCTGAGGGGAATTTTTCCTAAGCAAAGGAAGTAGATGATCTCTGAAATCACAGCTTATGGTACAATTTTAAAAAACAAACAAAAATTCTGCCCTCTATTTGTGTTCATTTAATCATTATTTTGACAAAATAAAGGTTTTGTTTAAATTAAATGTTGTAAAGAATTGCTCATATGCACATATAATTTAGTATAGCAAGAATCAAAATCAACGTGAAATAGGAAGAAAAGGGGCAAAGGGGAAGGGGAAGTGGGAGGGGTAGGGGAAAGGAAAGAAGGGAATGGAATTAATATGAGAAAACGGAAAAATGAAAACAAAGTCTTTGTAAGTAGGGAGGAATGGAGGGGTTGAAGGGAGGGCAGGGGAAGGGGGAAAAATAAGGACCAAGAGAGATTATGTAAAGGTGCAAATTTCCAATAACGAATGTCATTATATTGTATACCTAAATTGTACCAATAAAATTAAATAAAAAAGAATCACAATCAATAATGGAAATAGTAAAATTATTAAAGGTACTTTTTGATCAATAAATCAGATATACATCTGGCAAATAAGAAATCAGTAGTTTTCCTAGATTCTAGTATAAGTAAACTGAACACAATGTGCTAACATTTCTGTGTATTTCTATCATGTTTTTCTATATGAGACATCTCTTAAGAATCTTTTAGCAGTTTTCTGTCCTCTCCATTATTATCATTAGAACACTATATTTTTATCATACATGCAGGGGCACTCACATGCAGGCCAACACACACACACACACACACACACACACACACCCCACATACACACCACACACTCACATACTCAGAGCCAACTCAACAGATGTGTTCTTATGTGGGCGTCCTATCACTTTCTCTGAAACACTGAAGACATGACTTTCAAGTAGTTTTAAATTTCAAATCAGCTTGATCCACATTTAATCTAGACATGTTGGTTTAACACCATGCCACAGCAGACCTTTTAAAGTTCAGCAGCTGTAATGTAAAATTTTTCCCAGTGTTGCACCAATAAATTGAGAAGTGCAGCATAATTCTCCACTATCACACGAACAACTGCAAAATGAAACAAAAACTTTAAGTGACTTTCTCATATTGGCATACACTCATTCATAGGTATGTTTGAAGTGTATGTGCACAACCTTAATAAAAAACCCTCACCTAGGGTCGGGGATTTAGCTCAGTGGTTCTGGCGCCTGCCTCAAAAGCTCAAGGTCCCGAGTTTGATCCCCGGTACCAAAAAACCCCCCCCAAAAATCCACAAGCACAAGAACCCAAGTTCGATCTCTGGTACAAAAAAAACCCAAACCCACCTAAATGGTATGTAGTGTATGGGAAGAAATGGTAAACAAATAAGCAAACTCAATTCAACTTTTCTGTTTTTTTCTTTTGGCTATTGGTCACTTTATATGCTGTTACATTAAATGAGGCTGAATTCATTTTCCCTGAAGACCACCTTTGTAACTGAGTTATTTAGTAATTTTTGAAACTAAGCAGCTGAAAGAGTGAGGCACTTGACACCTCCAGCAAGTATCTCAGTTCTTTTCATATTGTCAATAGCTCTACTGATAGCACTGTTCTTTTGACAGCTAAAAGCAGATGTGTGGGTTAAGTATGGGAGCAATTCAAATGTCCATAGTAAACTGCAGGGGGCCAGAGAGAGCTCAGAGAGCAGCAGCTTTAAAGTAATTGACTAATACAGTAAGGATATTAAAGTCATTTAGTGCCAAAAGGGAACACACTGATCCCTGACCCTCAGCCACTTTGGAGTAATCTAGTATTCAATCCAGCGTGTAATGACTGCCAGGCCTGTCAATCCTCCGGGCTCTCCAGTCAAATGCCTGTGGCTACTATTGGCTTATGGTAAAAGGACAGAAATGGAAGGAAATGCCTCTCAATCAGCCTATGATGTGATAATGTTATTGCTCCAATGTATTCTATATTGTCCCTGCATAGTTTAATCTGGGGAGACCCATGTCAAAAAATTGCCCTAGCTCCCCAGAGGTCTTTACTCAACCTTTTAGTAACACAAGCGGATGTGAAAGGAAAGGGGGTAACTTACTTGATGAATTGTTTCCAGCTAATACATAAAAAAAAAGAGGTCAACTGTGGCTTAAAGGCTATCCATGGAAGGCATAAATTAGTAGTATGTTAGTAATCTGATTGGCAAACCCTTGCTTTCTTTTTATTGTACTAGGCAAAATATTTTACAAGAAAAAATATTGACACAGAACTTTATTTATTCAGTGTATGTGCCAAGAAGAGCTTTAATAGGAGGAGATATCATATTTTTAAAAAAGAGGAAGATTTACTTGTTTCTGCCACTTTGAACCTATAAGAGTTGGCCAAATTCTGGGAAGCTTGCATTTAGATAAGATGGTTTGCATTTGGAAAATATAATTATTTCTGCAGGCTGAGGAAAAAGAGATAGAATGTAGAAAATTGCTGGGGTTTTTTGTATTTTTGATTTTACTAATTAAGGCAGTAGAAACTGACCCATATAGAGTCTCTAAAGTTGAAAAGTCAAGATGAGATAATGATTATTTAAATCTCATTTTAATATCATACGAAGAGTCTTTGTATTTCTTAGTCATTCCCTCATTTACTTTTCCAAACCTACTATATAAAATCTTTGGAAAGAGAAAGCTCTGGTGATGACAACACTATTATTTTTAGAGAACATTAAAGTTATATAAGAGGAAGCATTTTATCTATTTCTGTTTCGTAAGAGTCTGCTCAGCTCTCTGCAAGGAAAGTTATATCCAAAGCTAGAAATAAAGTGAACATCTATTTGCTTGTGAGTTTGAAATAACTTTGATGTCAAAAGCAAATGATTTTCACCCTCCTTTAACCTTTTGCCATTCAGTACTCTAAAATAATTAAACAAGGTATGATTGCACTCTAAAAAGCATTTTATACATGTTACCTAGCCTTTCCACTTGATATATGATTTATTTTTTGTACACTACTTTGACAGCAGAAAAGAGATAGAGGAAAATCTTACATTTGAGTTCAGTAAATTCCCAGACCTCAGGGGCAGAATACGTGCAGAAGGAATCCCATCAGGATATCTCGGGCAATTTTTCATTAGTGCCCACGACAAGCTGTTTCACCACAGGCTTTTGTTTTCATGGAAAGTTCAAATACAGCAGGATGGGATATGGTGCATTATTAACACAAACCTATTATTACCGATTACCTATTATATATATATGTGTGACCTTTGTCACCTAGAACATTGATACTCTTCATTATTATGTGCTTCACTAGAAAAAGAGAAATGGTTACACAGCTTTAGATTTCTTTTTCTAGTTGTCTAATTATCTGCTTAAAGTTTTCAAATATTTCCTAAGAGGTGAAATACAAGGAAAACCCAAATAGGTCAAGAGTTTCCGAGGGCTTCAAAGGATCTCAGGATTAATTTGTCTACCTTCTTTTTGTCCTGACTTTAAAAAGCCAGGGCATTATTGGCGAGGATATATTTCATACAAAATTCCAAAATTTAGCATCTTGTATATCTGCAAAAAGACATATGACTCTAAAATAAGAACTCAGATCTACAGGCAGAACAAAACAAAACAAAAACTAATCTTTGTAGCTGCACCTTTATTACAAGCTTCTTCAATGAGTTGAAAGCTCATTTCTTTCTACACTGAACTTATAAAAACCAGTGAATCACATTTCACCCTTTATAATAACCTCATGTTCTTACTGACAGTTTTTAAATATATATTTAGTCTTCTCTAGAACAAATGTGCAAAGCATCATTGTGTTTGGGTTAATTGAGTAGGTTCTTCTTTAGCTTCAACAGAATTAAGGGCACACATCTTATTTCTCATGGTCAATATGTGATTGAAAAAAATTCATTCCTTCAGCAAATATGGAGTTTCAGGTGTGCACATGGCATTATGCCAAGCTCTGTAAGGGGTATCAAGAAGAATAAAACGTGATCCTTAATTTCAAAAAGCTTACAAACCCATATGAGAGGTGAGACACTAAACAAATAAGTATTGTGCACAGTTGAAAGGGAAGAAGTTAACTCAAGTTTATTAAGCACATACAGCTAGCCAGCAGGCCTAAGTAATTAATAGACACAGCCACATTGTGAGATAATCATTTTCATTTGTTAAGCTGTACTTACTGAGGCTAAGGAAAGTCACCTTTGTACAAAGCTAGTGTAGTATTTGAAACATGTTCTTTTGGCTCAAAGTCCCATGTTACACCAGCAAGACTACATCTTTTCCATAACAGGCACAATAATGCTGGAATTCCCCCAAATGAGAAAAATCCTTCTAAATTAAAATCCTATTTTTTATTTTAAAGAAAAATAAGACTCTAAGCATCACCTGTGACTTACGGTGTACAAAAACAATTGTATATGGGCCTATCTCTTATTAAATATACTTGCATTAATTTATGGCACTAGAAGTTATGTCTTATTATGTATTATAATTTGAATATAGCAGTAGTTTAATAGACATTGAATTGATTAAATGAGTGCATAGAATACTTTTATGACCTCAGGACTGAAAGTTTCTTCAGAGGTTAGCACTAAGAATTTTCCAGAAAATGAAGATAATTCTACCAAGTTTCAAAGTTGTGAGAAGACATTAGGCATATTAGCTAATAAAAGGCTTAGTCTATTTATATTGTCAAGATTGTTTCTATATTTTAATTACAATATGATGAGGAGGAGGTAGAAAAGTTATACATATGAAGAAGTAAATATATTATCTTCTATGAATTTTATAAATCCATTGTTAATGCAAAATTGAGTCAAACTATTAATATTGATGGTTAGCCTACCATCTGTATTTACATTTCTATGCTCAAATCATTGACTGAGAACCCACTATCCTATTAAAGGCCATTATGACAACCTTCAGAGCTTTTTAATTTTTTTAAGTGTTCAAAAATTACAAGTAGTATCTCTTTATTGTTTTCTTCCTTTCTCTTTGTATTTAAAAGTTTTAAAATTTTAAACTATAGTACTCATTCAGACAAATTGTACAAAACATAAATACTTCAAAAGTTTTCACAAGTGAGCATATGAGTAGCTTGTCAACCTTCTCAGGATCTACAAAATAGGCAGCAATCTAAAAACACCTTGGTACTATTATGGGTTATTACTTCCCACTTTTTTCTTTCTCTTCCTCAAAGATGAGCATTGTCTGCCTGTTTTTCTAACTGATAGTGTTACTCTCAACTTCAAATCTTGTTTGATCTTTATGCATTACATACACAGTTTATCACTATTACTATTATTTTTGAGGTGAGGTCTTTCTATGTAACACATTCTGATCTTGAACTTGGAATCGTCTTGCCTCAATCTCCTGAGTAGCTGAGTTGACAGGTGTGTGTCACCATATACAGCTAAAAGAGTCATTATTGAATCTGGCATCTTTCATTCAACATTTTGCTTGGCAGGTTATTTGTCACTGTTGTTATGCATTAGTAGCTAAGTCATTTTTATCGTATGGAATCTATTTTATGAATATCACATGAGTAATATATCTATTGTACTACAGATGAATGTTTGCATTATTTCTGGATTGGGAATATTACCTGCTGTACTTATGTATGTTTCTCAGTTGCATGTATAACTAGGAGTTGAATTGATGATCCATATCTTATGCCTATGTTCAAATTGAGAAAATGTTGCTAATTTTCAAAAATGGTTGTACCAATTTATTCTTCTACCAAAAATATGTGAGTGTTCCTGTTGCTTTACAAATTATCAGCAGTTGGTACTGTTAAATATCTTACTGATTTTAGTTTTTGATTGGGGATATATAATGGTATGTCATTGTTTTACTCAGATTACCATAATTACGAATGAAGATACGCTCATTTTCATGTTTGTCTGATAACATACTTAGATTTCGTCAATTTCACTAAAAACTGTCCCGATAACATCAATAATATAAAACGCATATTTCCTCACACTCTTGAACACACTGAGAACTATCAAACTTCAAGAGAAGAAGCAATTACACTATTACTATTACTGGGGTGGATTTCTTTTATTATAATTGACTTTGAGCATTAAGCTTGTTTGTTTTTACCAATTTTATATGTCCTATAGATTTGTGTCCTTTGATCATTTGTTTTTCTATTGGGTTGATTATTTTATTGATTTCTAAAAAGTTGTTGCATATTGCTAAGTGAGACTTTGTAGCAATTATTTCCTCTGTTTCTTTGATTTGATATATATTTTTATTAAGTTTATTGGTACATTTTAGGCATACATAATGATGACCTTCATCATAAGGAATTTGTACCTGTACATGATATATCTTGGCATTTGATATACATTTTTAAGCTATGTAAAAGTTTTTCATTATTAGCTCCTTTCTTAATGGTTTTTCTGCTTATGTATACTTATGATTGTCTTCTCTATTCAAATAAAACATAAATTATTATTTTAAAAAGTAGTGAATGTATTCTTCTAGTTTTTTTATGATTGCAATGTTTACAATTTAATCTTTGATCTACTGAAGATTTATTTTGAAGTTAATAATTACTTTTTCCTAATTAAGCAGTTTGTTCTTTAAATACTTGATTATAAATATAATCAGTATATATATCATTGATATGAATTTTCAAATTTTTTCTTCATTAAATTCCCTCACATATTTAAATTTATTTCTGGGCTGTCCATTTTTTATCTATTACAATTTTAGTTAAAATTTGTTATAAATAAATTTGTTTTCTCAATGTGTTAGGTTTTTTTCTTTCAGTATAATCTTCTTTTTTAAGCATTAACTTCTCATGATAAATTTTGGATCAACTTTAGTATCATTTTGTTGACTTCTTACCAAAATATTATAATTTTGGGATTTTTTAGGAAAAATTTGCATCTTTATAATATCTAGTGATTATATCTAGCTACAGTATTTTTTTACTTATTTAAATTTACATCTTTTTCTATATTTTTTTGTGCAGGTTTTGACAAAGAAAGCTTTGGATAGTTAATTAATACATCTGTTTTCAAATGAATAGTTTAATTCAAGTTGTATAACCTCGTCATTATTGAATGTCATATACTTACAAATGTGATAGCTAAAAAATACCCATTAGTTAATCCATCCATTTTTATGAACAAGCTCTATATCTATTTTCTTTCTTTTTTTTTTTTTTTTTTGTTAACTGTGATCAAACTCGGGACCTTGTGGTTATGAGGCAGGTGCTGGAACCACTGAACTACATCCCCGGCCCTGCTCTATATCTACTAAATGAATGTTCACTGTCTTATACTAAGTCCCATGGTCCACCAGAAATCAACCTATACATACATCGCATGTCCACATGTGTATGATGTATTCTTTCCAGTGGTCTTTATACAGGTGGAGGAAGAGACCCAGTCAAATTTAGGTAAGCATTCAAATGCTACCTGTGACCATATTTAAGACAATTTCAAAGTAATGTAAAGAAAAATAAGGACTTTAATAATTAAAGGAAAAATTTTTCTGTTTTTCTCTTTATAATAAATTAATTATAAACCATGGGAGTATATTTCCTTTAAGAAAAAATCTCTTCTTAATATTATGTTGGTATTGCATTGTACTAATTAAGTTTTAAAAACCTGACACCCAACAATATAGTATGTTATATCCTCTTTTGCTAAAGAAAGTGTGGTCTACTTGACAGCAGCTGAACTGGGGAAAGTTGCACAAAATCACACCAGTTAAACAAGCAGTGGGGAAATGTACTCTGAGTTCTTAGCATCCATTTACTTACAATATTCTTATGAAACAGCAAATAACTGAATTGGGTTTTAATTGACTAAAAAAGAAGATCAGAGATGTGAAAATTGCCATGGGCTGGAAAGAAGGATTTCAAATGACTGCTACCTGGAAATAGGGAAGTAGGGCATTCTGAAGAAAGAGAACAAACTGAACAAATATGAAGGAGCAATGGTCAAAATATTAGCAAATCTGGTGGAATACAGAAGTTATTTAAAATCTTCCTTTCTCATTCAGTGATAACAACTGTACTCGTACAACTTTCAGCATATACTAAACTTTTAATGTGCAATGTTGTTTACATTCTATTTGGATTCAAAATATGCCTCATTATTTAAAGATTTAAAGCTGTGATGTTTGCCAGTTACAAGCGCATAGTGGCTACTTCAATTCTTTCAGCTCATTCTATTTTTCTTTCCCTCAGAAATCTAAATGCTCACATGAGAGATGCCACAGGGGCTTCTGTTTTTGCTTTTAGTAAGCCAGTTCTAAAACTCTAGCTTTCTGTTTGACAATTCAAATAATTTTATCTTACATAATAAAACTATGATTTCTTCTGTAATACTCTTTCATGCATATTTTAATCTAATAGAATCATTTTGTAAGCATATAGAGAATGACAGTGAGTCTTCTCTAAGCTGGATCTCAAACACAAATATATTATGTATTGCTGTATAACATATAAATACACACATAGAAATGTACACACATGCACACTTCTTTATTACCTTAGAATAAAAATGCAAATGAATTTATTAGCCTAAGAGTGGCACCAAATGGAAATTTATGCACGTACATTTAAAAAACAGAACCCTTGAAAATAAAGCAGTTGCAGCCTATTAATTTTCCTCTTTGACAGTTTTTTAAATTCCTCCAAAAAAATGAAACAGCATGAATATTGTCAATATATCACAACAGCCACATTAGGTTTTGTGATATACATCATAATATAAAGAGCACTATTAGAGCACAACCTGGGAACCATTAAATCATTCTAAATCACTGTTACATTCCATTAGTGTCAATGGTGAAACCACATAATAGGCTTTATTACAAACTTCACCTTGGTAGGCCATTGTCTCTAATAACCACTTCTCTATGATGTGGTATCATACCCAGAAATCCAGGGAGATAATAAAGGCTCCCTTATTTCTTTTTTATTGGATGGGTAAAGTTAAATTTAGCTGTAAGTAAAAAAAAATCCTGAAGCTTTGTTCACTAACTGCGAGTTGCTGCTATTTGGACAAAAAAAAAAAAAAAATTAGGCAGACTTGGGAAGAACAGTTTGAAATAAATTTAAAACCCAGCAATGCTGAGGCCAGGGTAGGCTGGGCAGTGCCAGCAATTACAATGTCAGTTTTGAAATGCGGTTTAATGCTTTCGCGCTCTTCTTCACACTTTTGTTCAGGAGCAGAGTATTGATTATAAAAACACTGTAAGTTTCAAACCTGCCCTTTCCCTCATTCTCCCCCTGTTTGAGCTGTACCCTTTTAAAAAGTCATTTGGGCACTTTGTTGAGGTGAGGCTGGTAAGGACTTCAGCTCCAACTGAGATCAATTTTCAGATGTTTCCGTGAGAATTGTGATACAGTGTTCTGTGCCTCTCTTCTTTACAAATAGAACCATTTATTCTCCTCCCCCCACTATGAATTTAGTCACAACCCCTTCATTCATTTCTTAGATACACTCACATAAAAATACTCTCCAGAAATATTCCCACCCTACTAGAGAGTAGACACCATTGTTGCTGGCTTAAAAAAATGTAGGTTACAGTAAAATAAGAGTGAAATCAGATGCAAGTGTAGAGGTGAATGATCTCACAAATAATTGAAATAATTTAGTATTGTATTTAACAGACTACCAAGTTCAAAGTCAAATGCTTTATAATCTTTCTGTAGTACTCTTGAGAAATTATAAAAATTTTAGAATTATGTATTATAAATAAGTGCTTTTATTTCTATAAGGTAACAGTCTATTCCTTGAAGGTGAACTCTGAATAAGGTCAATTCAGAGCAATACATAGATTATCTTAATGACTCCACTTAGCTTTTTGTCCATTCTTTAAGAGCATACTCATACCAATCATAGTACCACAGGTATCACATGAGGGGCTATGTCTTGACTTAGGAAGAGATTGGGGTAAGGAAGAGAATAAAAATAGCAAATGTAACAGAATGTAAAAGTATGTCACTGTGAGTCAAATATTTCAGAAGGAGAAACAAATAAAATTAGTAGCAAGGTATATGGCAGACATTTTTATAGAGGTCATTCAGTAAAAAGGAAAAAAGAATAATAAATTTGGAAATCAAAATAAATGAAAGATAAATATATAGAAATATAGTCTTATAACTGCTAAAATAAATTAGAGTGATGATCTGTTGTGAAACTTTTTTAGATTCTTCATTGATAGTGAGACTTACTTGACAAAATCACATTTACAGCGTTGGTATGAAAATATGACTTGTGCTGCCTCCATTTTCTTACCTTTCCTTTCTTTCTTTTCTTCCTTTTCTCTGTCTCTTCATGTCTCTGTCTCCTCCCTTTCCTTTGGCTTTTTTCTTCCTTTTCCCCCTCTACTTTCACCTTTTTTTCTTCCCTTTAGCCTTTTTGCCTTCCCATCTTTCTTCTTTCCTTCCTTTCCCTTAATTAATATACTTTTGTAATGCTGAATTTATGACAGAGATGTTTGCAAATAACAGTGTAGGAAAGTGTTAACATGGCACTCCATAGAAGGAAAATTAAAAATAAAACCTGAAGTATTAGACTTTTTATGGAAAAAGAAAAGAAAGCATAAGCTTGATTTGCTGTCTCTGTTACCTAAAGAAAGTCTTCTAGCTGAAGCCTCACCTCTGACCTTGTTTTCTACTTTCAGGGCATATTGTATTTCTCTTTTTTTGTTATATGTCTGGTTTGCAATGTCATTGATGTTCATAGGGAAGTGAGTGAATTGCTATTTGAAAAGTCTGTGCTCTACTTCATGAAGGGTAGCTTTCTTTTTTTGGTAATATTTTCTCTTTTTGCTCTTGGAAAAAATCATGATCAAGGTCAAGTCTTAAATACATTGAAAAACTTTCTCAACTGAAAATTACAGCACTTAAAAATAATAGACGCTTACCTGTTTCTGGTTTTAATCTTCCTCTGATGAAATATTTGGCACTTCAGGCCTTGTGAATTCAGAGATGAATGTGAAAGTATCATGAATAAACTGACATTAGAATTAAAAAGAAAATGTTGTTACTATTCTTATTTTTTATTTTTAAATATTGACTTTCAGCTTAACAGGATGAATAGGTTTTTGGACACATTTACCAAAATACTGTGTCTTCCAGATCAAGGATCTGGAACAACACAGGTGCTACTGCTTCTTAGTATCATTGACTTTTTAATACCAAAGAGAAGATTTTACTGAAGGCTGGATGCACAAAGACATGGGGAGAAATGTTAAAACTTTATAATAACAACCTCATTTGTCTTGCCTTTGCCAGTTAAGTATTTCTCCTAGATACAAATGGCAAAGATTGCATGTTGTGGGGGAAAACCTTGGCAACAGAATGACATATGGTTATTACCACAGGAGCAAATAACCCACTAACTTCTTAATATGTAACATCCATTTCAATTTAGGAAGTAAGGCCTAAGAAATCTGGATTGATAGGAGAGAGTAAATCCTGCATGGAGAAACAAGAAGTCAAAGTAATTAAATATTCTTTTCTTAACCAGGTTTGAAGTTTGTGTAACTTTTATTAATATATCAAAATTAAGATTTTATGCAAATCTAGAAATATCTTGTAATATAAAGAATTTAAAAAGCATACTTTTAGAGAAGGCATCAGTAATCAAATATATTTTATCTAATGACTGATTTAGAGAATACAGCTTTGATATTAATGTGCTTATGTAGATGGTATTCATTTTACTCATTTAAAAAAATATTCACCTTTGTTGTTTGTGCAGATGAAATAGAGGGTCATTTTTAGTATATGTGGTCTGAAGCAAGCAATAGGGTTATTTAAAAAAATCTATCAGGTACATTTTTAGTCAATACTTTTCTTCATGGGTGTGATTAGTTTACATGATTTCTCTTATAAATCTTTACAGATTGATTGTATGGAGTATTTAGAAATCTGTAACTTTTTTTTGAAATTATAACATAGGCTGAAAGATTCTTAGAAGAGCACAGTTAGTAGTATTTCATTCAGTTCATTTATGACAGTATGTTAGAAAGCTGCCTGCTAAACCACAAATCTTATCCCATTAACTCAGAGCCCTATAACCTTGAGCTATTCAGCTTTCAGATAGCCAAGTAGAAAGTCCTTGCTTTGTGTTTATTAGTAATTTTGAAGATATTTTTTAGTGTCAAAATTATTTAAATTCTATGATTATTATAACCATGTGGACAGCAAAGACTAAAACACTTAAAATATATGGAATGAGAAAACAATCGCATGTCATGTTTAGACCAAATATGATATTCTTTCCTCTCCCTTTCTCACTTCCCACTGATTATCCCATGAGGGCTCCTGTTCTTCCTTAATAAGTTAATTGAGACTGCAGTTTTAAATAGAGGAGTTCAGTTAAAAAATGAAGAGTAAAAGAATATGAAGCAAACATTCATTAAAAGCTTGCAACTTAGCAGGCACTACATTTTCTATCAATATCTTATTTAAGTACCCAAAAATTCTTATTAGTTATGTGATGTCACTGGTGTTTTCCAATTTTTAAAGTGATTAAACTAAGAACAAAAGTGTCTTTCTTAAAGTAAGATAATGAGGTTTTGAGAATTTGGGTAATATAACTCAGTTAAATTTAATTTGGGTATTATAACTCAGTTAAATTTAATACAATAGCTTCTGCCTCAGGAGAATAAATTGTTCATCCATTCATTCATCCAATAAGTTTTATTAAGGGTCTACAATACTCAATATTTTGTCAATCTTAGAAGAATACACCATGAATAAAACCAGTGCCCATCCCTAAGATTTCTATATTCTTTTGGAGAGAGAGATCTCTAAATAAAAATTCAATTTATTGCAATGGAATTGGTAATAAAGGTAAATATGTGGCTCTGATCTATCAATATTTTGGGAGTTATATACATTGTTGGGAGAAGGGAGGAAAATCTTTCTGAGAGGATGGAATACTGATGCTGAACTCTGAATGAAAAGTTAGTTTAGTGGATGAGACAAAAATGCAGCCAAGTATTAGAAATGAGCCAAAAAGAACAAGGACTACCTGATATTTTAGTTCAATTGCATCTTCCCACTGTGAGTGTGTCCAGAAGCACCCCCGAACAAATGGACCAGGGTTGAATTATGAACAGCCTATGAATTGGGATAAGGCTATAGATGAGTAGACCCAAACTGGTTTATTACTAATTATAAGTTATAGCAGCTCTGAGATCTAATACAGATATCTTCACTGATTCCATTTGTTTATTGTTTATGCATTTAATGGAACCTATAGATTTCTTATTTGATGTATTTGTTTATGAATTAAAATGATTTTAAAATTAGCATTATTATGTAAATATAATTGACAATTTTATTATTGAGATATCTTACTTAAACACTTCATATTTCTTACTTTGGTGTTTGAAATTTAGTACTTCAGGTTTAAAAGGGGTAAATATAAAACTTTAATAATCTTAGCAGCACATACCTACTGAGCTCAGTTGCAATGACATCAAAATACTGTATCACTTTTTCTTAGGGTTCTAATCACCATTGCTTTTTGTGACCCATTTTGACTTTTAGCCATCCAAGTCATGTAGAAGTAGTGGTTTGAACTAGATAAAGCAAAAGCTTCTTCTAATTATTTCACCACTGTTTCCCAACTGTAAATGGGAATACCATTACCTAAGTTGCCATTGTGAAGATTAAATGACACAAAAACAGTGTTAACTTTGACTAATGAGGTTTAAATGATAAATCACGTCCAAATCACCATAATAAAGAAAAAACAGAGCCTCAAACACCTGACTGTTTAACACCACAATATAAGTTCTTGATGTACAAACTCAAACTATAAACACAGGGCTAAGGGTTTTCAAAAATACCCCAAACAACAATCTACTCAAATAACACGTCCTGGTGCAAATTGCTAAAAAATAAAAAAAACCCAAACAGAACCTAATAAAACAGGTGTGACCAGAAAGGAACTAGCTAATATGAAGAAAGATGTTTCTGGAAGCAATTTTTTTTTTTTTTTTTGGTACCAGGGATCAAACTCCTTGTGCTTGCGAGGCAGGCACAGTGCCACTGAAGTAATCCCCAGCCCTTGGAAGCAAATTTTTATGTTGCAAGGCTATAGTCTTGAACAAATTTGAAACTTTAATCTGTCTTTAAAATTGGTGACATTTTGGTGAAGAACATTAAAATTTCACAATTTGTTATTTTATCCTTTAGCTTATAAATTTTAATTTAACATACTACTTTGGATATCTCTTTGTAAATATAAAAGTTCTTAAATGTGGAAAAAATAAGATATTAGAATAGGTTTTATTTTAATATAATTTACATGAAACTTCTGTTTGTCACTAGAGTTATATTTTTGCAAATTATCAAGCTGAAGTTAGATAGATTAAAGAATATCTGAGAATACACAGATGAAGAATATCTATTTGTGGGCATATTTGAAATTATTTCCACCCTTAAGAAAGTATAGATTAACTATTTCCAACTGCTCTCTAATGGGATATAACATATGAAATTTTAAATGATTCATTTTAATTTGTATCACCTTAACTTTAAAGGGCAATAACATTACACTTTATTTTTTTTGGTACTGCGGATCGAACTCAGGACCTTGCACTTGCAAGGCAGGTGTGGTGCCACTAAGCTAAATCCCTGGCCCTACAACATTACACTTTTAATGGCTGATGTGATATATGATTCCCCTTCAGAATTTTTAAATTTTTATCTTTATTAGTGTATGTTTGCACTACATAATGACTATATTCATCATGGGGAGTTGGTACACACCTCAATTCTTTTCTTCACTCACTTCTCCCCTTTTCCCCTCCTCTCCATCACTTTGCCCCCTTTCCTTTTGCAAAAGATCTGTCTCTCTTACCTCAACATTAAATTTTAGAAAGTTTTATTAATTTTTATGTAAATACAAAGAACATCTCAAAAGTATATGGAGTACTTGAAAATATTATGTTTAGGAAATACTATAATGTATCACATTGTACAGAACTTGATCTTATCAAACAAAATATGGCAAAAAAATATTTTCTTTACTTTTAATTTATAAAGCATTTTAAAATATCACTTTAAGAACTGATACCTCCACAATGCATTTAATTGTTATGCAAACATTATTATGGAGTTGATATAGTAACTGCCTTGAAATCAGAAATAAAGTCAAGGCTTTCAAAACATAAGTAAGCTAAAAACAAAATTTGCTTCATCAAATGATTTATAGAAATTTAAAAAATGAAATGCAGTGAAGAATAAAATTTGGAATTTGAAATATAAATTTACTCAGTACATTATTATGAAATGAATGAATTAATGAGTGAATGAATGAATGACTACTATGGGCCAGGTCTTGTGTCAGATACTGAGACTATCACTGACAGCAAGAAGAAAGAAATTCCATTTTACTATGAACAAAGAGACAATAAGCAAGCAAGCAAGCAATTATTAAATTCCAAAGTAAATAAAATTTTTTAAAAATCTGAAGAATTCCTTGTGAAGTGGCTTCTTTGGGTTTCATTGTGAGTGAATGACGTTTAAGCTTCAGTGACAAAGTCTAAAAGTGTTTTCTTCATGACAGTAAACTTCCACAGATATAGCACATGGAGGTATCTCAAGGTAGATACATGATTTTCTTGTTCATTAAGCACAGTGTTCAACAGTCAGCCCTGGTCAGTTAGGACTTTCAGTTGCTTTTTAACACACGTGTATGCAAAATAACTGAAACAATCATGTCTGGCTTTTATTTTAAAAGGCTCCTTCTAGCTGTATGTGTAGAATAATCTGTGGAAGAGGCAGTCGCAAATGCAAAGGGCCAGTTACCAGAAGCAGAAATATCCTACACTGGGTTTTGAAAATAACATAGTAAGATATACTGACAGGCTACAGGGAGACAAAAACGGACAGGGAAAAAAAGTTAAAAATGAGCTTATCAGTGTATCTGTAAGACACGAATATTAGGGACTTAGCTGAATTAGTCTCATAAAAATAGTCTTTTTAGAAACATTTTAATTTTTATTTCCTGAAAGAGTAAGAGAATGTAATTCAAGAGCTAAATTATATACAGATCATCTTCTAGAATGTTATGTTGATTTATTCCTAAAATGTTCATATGTGAGCTGATTAAAAATGGCATAGTTTATCTTTTGACAAGGTCATAATTATTTAATGCTCATTTGTATGGCATGATGGGAGTTGTAGTTTTCAGATTTATCCATATGTGGTTCATGTTGCATTATCTAGGATTACAAAATTCCATTCACCTGTCAAAAATATCATTTGCTCTAGGTGAGTGACTGAATGTAATTCTGAAAGACTGATTTATATAAAGCAGTTGGTGACAACTAGTTACAATCCTAATTTCTAGGAAACAGCACTACAACAACAGATCTCCTTCTTTTCCCTACATAAATGCCCCGGCATACCAATAAAGATTTTGGTAACAGGGAAGCTACGAACAGGTAAATAATCATCACACACTGAGCCTCATTATAAGTATTAATAGTGGTTGTCAAGACACTTAAAAGTATACAGAACATATACCCAGGAAAAATACATATATAGGACATACTCTGAACCAAACTCAGGAGGCAATTCCTAGATACAGAGTTATTTAGAGAGATTTTAAAAATATTTAATGTGATAGAGTTGCAACATTGAATGTTGGCTCATGTTCAGAAAAAAGCAATATGAAATGGAAAAAAGCCAGACCACAACAACTTATCTAAATGATGGAGTAAAAAAATGAAAATCAAAAGCTTTGGTGACCACTAAACAAGTTACAGTTTGTCCTCTTGAGAGAGGCAGTGATGGGTAGAACTTGTATTATGGGAAGATAAAGTGGCAATGCTCTGATGTGGTTAATTATGCACTTAAATCCTTTCAGTATATTGTAGAACCCAGGAATTTTGCTTTTGAATATTGGTATCATGACTCATTAGATTGCTTATTGGTTATTTCTCTTGACAATTTGGACCTGAATATTAAGTCCTATTGTCAACAACTATCTGTCAAGAGCAAAAAATAAAAAAAATGAGATTTGTGTATTTAGTTTTCATTATAGAAGTGCTTATAGTTGAAAAAATATGTAGCTGTCAAGTTTTCAACATCTTGCTGTGGATGCAGGCGATGCTGTTATGATTTCAGAACCTGCCTGACAAATTCACGTTCCAGCAGTAAAGACAAATCAAGGGTTTTTCTCCCCTCCTCTTTTTTTTTAATTCTTTTTTTCTTCCCGCTTTGACAGTCATACATAACAATTTGAGGCCTAAGTGCCACTTTGATGCACTATTCCATTATTAAGTGGCACAGTCACTGTAGAATAGATGACGGGCCTGTACTCAAGGCATTGTGAATTAAACAGCTTTCTACAAGGGCGAAACTAAATGGCCTAAGGAACTCTGAAATATTTTTAAAAAAATAATTTAAAAACTGTGTTTCAGAAACTTCAAAGTATATAATTTAAAATAATCTCAGGTAGTAAATTGTAAACTATGGAAAACAAAATATTTTTTAGCAGTTTCATTAAAGACTACAAGCAACATTAAATATACTAGCAAGCATCCAAAACCAACAATTACTAATATCAAATGAGTGCTCAATAGGACTTGAGGAAAAAGAAAGAAAAAAAATAGCATTTTGAAACTCTACAGATTTTAAAATAAGAAGAAATTAATGTTTATTATGTGACAGCAATTTATATAATATTATTAGAGTATTCTAAGAGTATTTCTTTATACCTAAAATGCAAGAGTTTCTACTAAAGTAATATTGACTTAAAGTACTTAAATTAATTCTTTTGTCAATATCTCTACAGTAAATCAATACCCCTTGAATTAAACAATAGTTTTTGCCAGAAGGTAGGCTAATCTTAGTAATTTTTAGTTACAATTCATTAATCAATCCATCACTGCAGGGAAAAAAACATAAAAGCAAAGTAACAAGAATTTGATAATAATGCCAAGTGAAATAAGTTTAACATAAATCTTCAGACTTTCTTCTTTTAAACCAGGAAATAAAACATTAGAAAGCTACATTACTATGACTCCCTAATGTATTTTAATTAACAAAATTAAATGATCATCTTTTTCTAAAATACACAAAAATATAGTTTTAGTATTTATGGCACTCTGGATCATAGTGGGTCACAGAATATATACATTTTTCTTCAGGTTATTAAAGGTAGAGGAATTATTTTGCAAACATTGATTCTATGATATGTCCCAGGGGAAAAACACAATAAGAATTGAAAACTAATCTATACAGTTCTTGAAATATTTGCTATAATACTTATCTCTTTATAGTTCTGACAACTCAAACAAACTGATGAGTATCTAAAGATGTGAATTACAATTTCAGGGCTCAGTTCTCCAGATCGGTTTTTTTCTTTCTTTAATCTTCAACACCGGAAACAGAAAATTGAATGATTTCTTTATCCTCTTTAACTTGTAATCTCACAAGGCAAGGAAAAATACACGAAGGATAGAGGGGAGCTTTGTAACTTTACAGGATGATGGTAGGAAGCTATGACCCTGTGAAACAATAGCCAAAGTAAATATATTGTTTCCAATGTATTTGGGATTGAGCTGCTTAAGGAAGAAAGAAAGAAAAAAAAATCAATTTTATCAGTTTCCCAGTTTACACTTCTGAAGCACTAAAGGAGTTAAAAAAGAGAGAGAAAAAAGTAATTATGAGAAATAAAATAAGAATTTTCTTAGTTACAATTCTTGGCCCTTAGCTGATTGCAGTAAATTATAAATTATGCAGTCAATGTAGGCCAACAAAAGAAGACATCTTCAAATCTCAGTCAAAGGTAATTACTTAAGTCGGTGCAATGTTCCTTTTTCATAGAGTGTGATCTCTCTCTGACAGCTCACACTGACGGATGACCTTCTCCGCCACGTTCTTATCCTTCGGATCATGAGCAGTGTGCCTCTCTCCCTGAATATCTCTATATATTTGTGACACTAAGCTTTCAAATACAGCTATTGACAAATCAGAACATCAGTCTAAGTGCTGGTCTTCCTATCACTCACAATAAAGTAGCTATCACTTGTGGTGGTGTAGAGCAAGCACATCTCTGAAAAATGAGTTCTCACCAAGTGCTAATTTGACACAGCTCGCTTGCCTTCCCATAATTGCTCTGTCATTGTCAGTTGGCAGTTCGGGCTCATTCCTGGAAGCTGTGCCGTACAATTGGATACAATTACTCCCATTTACCACCACTATTATGCCACTGATGTTGCCCAGTCCGCATACTGACATGCCTCATTAAACCTGGATGCGGGCCATTAATGAACATTGTTAGCATTTCTCTTAAACTTTTTTGCCTCTAATAAACAGTCAGTGTTCCATGAAGGAGCACTGCCATCCTTGTGATATGATATTTATTATCTTCTGGGGGAAGGGGACTTTGCAAATGGAAACTCTCCAGATGCTGAGAGAAAGAGAGAGATATACAGTTGGATCAGTAGAAAATCATGCTGATCAGTGGGACCTTTCTCCATCAGGAGCATCCTACCATTAACTGTGTGACCTCTTCTAGCCAAAAGGAGACAGGCAGGATAAACAGGAACACCCCAGATGTGCCCGCATCACAGCAGGCTTCTCAAGGTTGCATCATTGCCCACACCCCTCCTTGGCCCTCTCCTACCCCCAGGTGGTGCTATGTGCCATGATAAAGATAATTTTGTCCTGGGTCTTCAATCTATTATGTCCAGCTAACTTCAACGTGCTTTTTTATTCAGAGATAATTATGTGTTGATCAGAGAAGTCAGCGGCTGTCACCCATAGAGCAGGCACACCTGCGGTGTGACATAGGTGGTAACGATGGCACACTCTTGAGCTGTCAGGACACGGACAGGGACTTTATTATGTGTATGTCATCATTTCTCTTAAGAAAATTATACTTTCCCACACAATGACAATAATGAACCTTTACAACACCTCCATAAACCTCATTTGCAGTTTTATTCTTGACCTTCATTAAATATGTACTAAATATATAGAAACACCTATAAATACACAAGAAGCTCTGTGTCACTAAGGGTTTATCAGTAAGTTTATAACTGCAGGCAAGAATGAGATATTGAATGGGAAATATAGAGCCTTAAATTCAAAAGCTAAAATATCTTGAGTGAAAATTAACTTAGCCACTTGGGCATTAATTTTTTCACAATTATGATAAGAAAATAAATATTTACACAGTTAAAAGTATTTGTTGAACAGTTATTTTGAGCATTATCAATACGGACTCTTTTGACTTAACCAGTGTCAAGTTGTCAGATACATTCTGTTACAAAATTTACACCTTTAAACTGAGAGGAAGGGCCAGGGATTTCGCTCAGTGGCATTGCACCTGCCTCACGAGCACAAGGTCCTGAGTTTGATCCCTGCTACCAAAAAAAAAAACGAGAAAGGAAAAATCTTCATGTAGATAAGAATGACTTCTAAACTTTATGCATATATATATACACACAATACATATAAATACAATTTGTATACAATATATACAAATATATATACATATGTATTTCAAATTTTCATAGAAAATCAATTGATGTGTAATACTTGCACTGCCATCTGTATGACTTTGAAGCACATAGAAAACAGGCAAGTTTCTTGGTTGGAGACTTTGCTCTTAACCTGCAGAATTAATGCTCATCTTTCAAAGAATAATGCAAAGTGAACCTGAGCTAAATTTTGTATAAGGTGACCCTTTACATTGAAAACTTAATTATGGGAAAGAGATAATTTTAAAAATAATTTTAACTCAAATTCTATGGTCCTTGCAGATCTTGTACAACGTGGAGGATAGCGCTGCATAGAAGTCTCTATGATCCTGGTTAATTTGGGGTCCACAATCCTTAATACCTGTACTAAAAACACCTCTTTACTTATTTCTTAGAAGTTCTTCATTTTTTTTCTATGAAAAAGGAGTCTCTTTCTGCTCCATTTAGTAAAGAATCTTAGTCTGTTCCAATTTCCAAGATATGCTGAGCCCAACACCTGTCTCACATGATCTGTCTGGCTAAAACCAAATTTATTTAAAAGGTACTGTTTGCCAGACAGGTTAACACTTCCAATCACAGCATGATTTTGTTTATTTGGTAACAGCTCTATAAATTCAGAACTATATTTATCTTCCTCATTTGAAAGAGTGTATTAAGGAACAGTGAGATCAAGTAATTCTCCTAAATCACAGAACTCTGAGATAACCAAGAAAGATTTAATCGAAGAAAGAAATCTCTACTGACTGTAGTCTTAATAAACATACTCCAATGTCTCAATAATTGATATTTATGTCTTTTTTTTTGGTACCGGGGATCGAACTCGAGTCCTTGCACTTGCGAGGCAGGTGGCGGAACCACTGAGCTAAATCCCAGGCCCTGATATTTATGTCTTTAAAATGGCAACCATGTTTGATTCATTTATGTCCAAGGATTAATTCTGAAATTCACTGTTTGATAGAGTGAAAGCATTTTGAACTCACAGACTTAATTAAATCTTTTTTCCCCCCATTAAGTTTATTAGTACATTTTAGGTATACAATACAGTTATATTCATCATTGGGATCTTGTACCATTACATGAGTCTCTTGGTTCTTATTTTTTCCCCTTCCCTTACCCTCCCTTCACCCCCTCCACCCTTCCCTATTTGCAAAGACCTTGTTTCCATTTTTTTCCTCTTCTCATATTTTTTCCTTTCCCTTTTTTCCCTTTCCCTACCCCTCCCAATTCCCCTGCTCTTTTAGACCTTTTCTTCCTGTTACACAATATCAGTTATACATTTTTTAAATTACAATATGAAGATCTAGGAGACATTACCACAGATTTTACAGAATTTAAAAGGATATAGAAAGCATATTACAAAAACCTTTTTTGAAATAAATTTGACAACTTCTAAGAAGTACCTTGGAAGACAAATTAATGAAACTAATTCTGGAGGAAATATAAAATTTGAATAGCACCTATTAAAGAAAGTATATTCCGAGCTTGAAAACCTACCTATATGAAAACAGCAGGCTCATAAACATTTTAACTGATAAATTATATCAGACAATTAAAGCAGAAAAAAGAAGGAACACTTCTCCCCTCATTTTAGGAACTCAACATTGTGCTAATCCTAAAACTAGATAAAGATAATAGAAGAAAAAAGTATGAACATAGAAATTTGTTTAACAAAACAAACTATTGGAAGTCAGATCTGGCAGTATGTAGAAAGTGGATTTGTTATAGGGATGGCAGTGTTGGTTCAGCACTGGAAGATCCACCCCCAAAAGTCATCATTTTAACAGAGGAAAGGAAAAAGCCATATGATCCTGTCACTAGTTGGAGAAAGAGTATTGGACTAAATTCTACAGCTGTTCATGGTAAAAGCTATCAGGAGAATAGAAGTAGAACAGAACCTTCTCAACAGATTAAAGACATGTACTCCATACTTCCAGTGAGAATGCCTTATATGAATGGAGAAGATACAATGCTTTCTCCTTAAGGTGGGGAACAAGGGCAGATATGGTTACTCTTTACCTGTCCATTAAACTTTGAAACCTAGGCCCAAACCAAAATAGTCTGGCAATAAAATGACAAAACTAGGATAGGATTAGCACAGCAGAAGCAAAATCATTATATGTAGATGAAATGATCATCTACAGAGAAAATACTAAGAAATCTCTAGGAGCCACTAGAACTTGTATTTGAATTTAGCAAGATTAGAAAACACAAGGTATATATAAAAATTCAGGTCTGTGTATACTTGCTATAAATGAAGAATTGGATATTGAAATTTAAAAGTTATGTAGGAGTACAAAGGACCTAGAAAAGTTAAAGACAAAACAAAAACAGTGTTGTAAGACACTTAGTACCTAATTTTAAGACTTCTTCTAAACCTACAGTAATCAAGGCAGTGTTGGTGTAAGGAAAGATATATAGATCATTGGAATAAAACAGAGAATGTAGAAATAGAACCACACATATATGGTCCACTGAGTTTTGAAAGATTATTGAATATTAGCATTTTATAGGACATAAACGCAATTCAAGAGCCGAGGAAGAAATAGTGTTTTCAGCAAACAGCTCTAGAACACCTGGTATCAGTATATAAAAAATTAACCTCAACCCTTTATTTCCATACTTGAAAATAACTTGAAGGGATCTATGAACCTAAATAAGAAAACCTAAAAGTATAAAACTTTAAGAAGAAACTATAAGGGAAAATGTTTATGAATTCAGGGTAGGCAAGAACTACTGAGGATACAAAAGACATGATTTATAGAAGAAAAAAATTGATAAATGAGATTCCATCAAAATTTAGAACTTTAAATGACATCATTAACATGAAAAGTAGTCCTTAAACAGACCATATTTACAATGCATATAACCCATGAGCAGAATATATAAAGAATTCTTAGAGCTCATTAATAGACAACCCAATTAAAAAGTAGACATAAGAAGATGATAAATAGCCAGTGTAGCACAAGGAATGGTGTGCAACTCTAGAATCAGAAAAATATTCATCAGTACAATAATAAGATTAAATTATACACTCATTAGGGAGGTGAAGTTAAAAGTTTTAAAAGCCTTGTCATGACTTTTTCTTTTTGTTGGATTCTCCCCCTTTGCATTTAATTTGTCACGCCCAATGGACTCATTCTGCTGGGTTTCCTGGGTTGTGATCCTCACTGTCTTTTCCTAGGGTATTGTCTAAAATTTGTTGGAGTGCCAGTTTGGTATTCATGAAGTTCCTGAGGTGCTCTTTGTCATGAAAGTATCTTATTTCTCCATCAATTTTGAAAGATAGTTTTGCAGGGTATATCAATCTGAGTTGGAGGCTGTTTTCCTTTAGGGCTTGAAATGCATCACTCCAAGCTCTTCTTGCCTTAAGGGTTTGCACTGAGAAGTCTGCTGTGATTCTGATGGGCTTTCCTTTGTATGTGATTTGTTTCTTTTCTCTCACTGCTTGTAGAATTTTGTTCCTCTGTTGGATTTCTGGAATCTTAACTATTATATGCCTATGTGTAGATATTTTTGATTAAGGCTAGCTGGAGTCCTATATACCTCACTTATCTGTATGTCAAGTTCTTTTCCCCTGCTTGGAAAGTTTTCGGCCATCACTTCTGTGAACAGTTTTTTTTATGTCATCTGCACTCTCTCCTCTTTCTTCATTGACTCTAATCAGTCTTATGTTATTCTTCTTTGCATCGTCTAGCAGCTGCTAGATTGATTTCTTATGTTCCCTTACAATTTTAAAGAAATTTTTCTTTTCCTCCTCACTAATTGGAATCTTGTCTTCTGTATGTGAAATTCTATCCTCATATTGGTTCATTCTGCTGTGCAGTCTTTCGATGGAGTTTTTAATCTCTTGAAAAACTGTTTGTATCTGTTTTATGGATTCCATTTGTTTCCTATATTAGGATTCCATCATGTTCCTCAGATCCTCTATTTTTTTAATCTGTGTCCTCTCTAGATTTAGTAATCATGTCTTGCACCATGAACACAATCTTTGCTGTTATCTGAGTAATTATTTCTGATTTGATTTTTCCCAGATCCTCTTTTGTTGCCAGTTCAGAGAGTCCAGGTGATTGAGTATCAGAGTGTTCCATCTTATTTACCTTTGGGGTTGCTGTAGGTGATCTGGAAGTCTGTTTTTTGAGGCTTGCGTCTGTGTTTTCTCATTTCCCCCCTGGGGGGGGTGCTTCTGGGGCCCACGCGGCTCACCTTCCCTAGGGAGCTTCCTTCCAGGTGCTGGGACCGGCTCACATTCTCTGCCCTAGGAGCCTGGGATGGAGGCAGGGACCTTTCTTCTGGGTTCTGGGACCAGCTATGCTTCTCTCCCTCTGGGCTGGTAGTGGCGGGACTCAGTAGTGTGGTCTGGTGGTCCGGTGTCCTCTGCGTCTTTGTAATGTGGAACCAGGTGGCTGTACAGAGGAGCGGCGGGGGTGGGTGGGGTGGGGGTGGGGGTGGGCGTCCAGTGGATTGTTACCAGGGCGTGGGCTGATTCGGCTTGTTCCGCTGACGCTGACTCTCGACCTCGGTAGGGCATGCACAGACCTGCCAGTCTGCAGCGGGCTGATTTGGTGTTTTCCCTGCAACTTGCGACCTCCATAGTGCGTGCCTTAATTAAATCTTGATAAGATTTGGAATATATCTGCTATTTTTAAATATTTGGCATTATTCTGCATTTTAATTACTTCATAAGGATGCAATGTAAAATAATTAAATTTATTTTTACAATAGCCCTCCGTCATCCATAATTTTACTTTTCATGGTTTCAGTTACCTACAGACTGGAAATATTGCATGGAAAATTACAGAAATATTTCATAAATTTTAAATTGTACAACATTCTGAGTAATATGATGAAATCTTGCACCATGCTCCTCTGTCTTGGGATATGAGTCAATTTTTTTTTTGTCTTGCATATCCATACTGTATACCCTACCCACTTGTTAATCATTTAGTAGCCATCCAGATTATCAAATGAGCTCTTCAGATTGACTGTCAATATGCTCAGTGCTTGAGTTGAAAGTACATTTTCAGTTCAAAGTACCTTGTTTTTACTTAGTAATGGCCCTCAAATTCAAGAATAGTGTTGCACACAATTCAGATATGCGAAAGAGAAGCTTTGAGAAGCTTTTCTTTCTTTAAGGAAAAATGCGGATTCTCTGCTTAACAGAAAAAAATTATGCTGAGAGTAGTAGGCTCAAGAATGAATCTTGCATCTGTAAAGTTGTGAAAAAAGGAAAAGAAACTTGTGCCAGTTATATTGTCAAATCTCAAAATGTAAAAATTCATTGTAACCATGCACGGTAAGTGTTTACTTACAATAGAAAAAGCATCAATTTTGTGTATGTGTACACACATATGCACATTGTCTTTACATATATGTAACATATATTTGTAAACTATATTCATGTAAACTATATGCATATATATATATAAATATAATTTCAGTACTATCTAAGATTTCAGGCACCAACTGAGGGTCTTGGGAATTATCTCTGCAGATAAAAAAGATTATTATGATTTGAATAGATTTCAAAAATGGAAATATGTATCATCTGTTTCCTTTCAGAAATATGGGTCTAGTTCCTCTTGATGTAGTAAGTTGTAGTCTGTTATATGGAAAGAGAAATGCATATACTTTCCAGTGATATGGTTTACTCTTTTTTTATTCCTGTGGTGAACATAATCTCAAAGTTAGTCTACCTTTTGGTACCTATGAAATCTTTCAAAATATTTTCAGAGCAGTAACTTTTGCTGTTATGTGGATAGCTATTTATAATGTGGAGCAGGGCTAAGATGTCTACTACTTCTTACTTGCTAGTTTGCTATTGAGAAAAGCTGCTTATAAACTATTATAATAGTTTGATGATAGCTACTTATATTATAAATAGTTTTTAATTGCTGCTGCTTAGAAAACTATTATAATTATAAGAAGTTACATTATTTCTCTTATTTGATTATTCCCTTTGTGAGATTAAGTACAGTTAATAAATAACTTTATATGTGAACAAGAATGAACTATTTGAGTATTTCTTTGGTTAAGCTTTTTTTTGGAGGGGTGAGGGGAAGTTATTTGTGATTTTAATTACCTTAGCTATGTATCTATTAACATAAATCTGGAAGTATTACCATAGGACATTCTTAGGCTTGTTAATCATTTAACTAATATTAAACTCAGAATTGTCCTGTCTCTGTTCCCTGATGTTTAAGCCCTGTGGGAACAGAGAGAGGGGTGTGAAATGTAACCAGCCAGAGAGTGCTTTAATTTTATAAAAGGGGAGGATTACATTGTTTTGTGTTCTTTTCCATTCTCCTAATACTCAAAGTGAGAGATGAGCTCTAGTTGGCACCTGTCTGGTAGTTGCTGTGTAGAACAGATGGACCTGGAGCAGTGGAAATTATATGGTCTGCAAATGGAGAAAAACACATCTGACTGAATCAATGACAAACTGAGAAATAGTCTAGGAATTTGACCTATCATGGTTCAAGCTGTACCACTTAGACTCAAATAGTTAGAAATGTCTTTTATATTCATGCTTTTTGCTATGGTGCAGATAAAAAATATCCTCTAAAAGTCCGTGTATTTGTTGTTTCTTAGATCATGAGGGTGTGGTGCTATACTCATTATTGAATTCATCCATCAATAAGTTCTCTACCTGACTGTGCTGTTAGGTAAAGGAGTCTGGTTGAAGTCAGGTTACATGGAATGCAACCTAGAAGGGAACATTCTTGTCTGTGGCTCCTGCCTTCTCTGTTTCTTGGCTGCAGCTTTCCTCCACCATGACCTTCCACCATGCAGTTTCTGCCTTGGAGCCACCTGACCAAGCATGGACTGAAACCACGAGCTAAAACAAAGCTTTTCTTTAAATTGTGGGTGTTGGGCATTTTGTCCTAGCAAGAGGAAAATGACTAATACATTATTCTTTTCAAGGAACAATTTTTCTTCTCTTCTTAAATGAGATATTCAATGATTCAAGCTAATTCATTCAAAAAATGTTTACTGAGTGCTTCTAAGTATCAGACACTATTGTACCCATATTAAGTACAATAATATACAAGAGATATAAACCTCTGTCTGCAGGTATATTACAATTTAGTGTTCAGAGATAGCAATAGGTAACAGACAAGTAAATTACATTGTACATTAACAATAGGTACTATGGAAAAATTAAATCAGGGTGGGCCATAGGAAGAGGAGGAGTGAGATCAATTTTAAAGCAGAGCAGCCAGAGAAGCCATCACTAAGCTGACATTTCAGCTAACACATGAAGGAGGTAAAGCAAGGAACATATAGATACCTAGCAAGTGAATGTGCTACAAAGGAGTAGCAGCCACCAGCTCACAGAAAAGGAGCATGGCTGGCATATTTGAGGGACAATAAGAAACCAATGAGATTGGCTGATGGAGGCAGTGAGGGAAATTAAGTGAAGCAGGAAAGAGGGAAGCTAGAAAAGTACACCAACATGGAGCCACATGCTGTTCTTAGATCAGGTTTGCATGCACCTTTTCAATGTGATAATATCATGGCCCTCTAATCTATAGGATCTTGAATCTGAAACAGGTAGCACAGATTCTTATTTAGATTCAGAAGCCAGAATGCCAATATTGGGCAAAATCCAGCAAAAGTTTACTCTTTCTACAAAGACAATGTTAAGAGGACTGTATTTGCCAATCTGTTCAATGTGTTACTGTGTTACACAAGTCCCCAAACAACGTCCACCGATTGGCAACGGTTTATGAATTTGTATTTTCCTTTAGAGAATAATTTAGCAAGCAGAGTTAAAGGCATTTGAGACTAATTTTGCATAATTTTTGTTTTCTTATAGCATATTGAGCAGAAAGTTTCTATGAAGCAGAGAAAAATGTTAACAAACATATTATGTCCATGGCTCTCTCACTCTTCATTTTTTTCATATACATGAAAGAAACACATTCTGTCCTACAAACTGACTTAAAATTTACTTATTTTCTTGCTTTTTCCACTCAAAATGGCTAATGATTTTTTTACGCTCACTACTTTAGCATATGCTAATATTGTTAATGTAATATGAGCACACTTTATTTATTACACACAAGTTTTCTGCCAGTGATTACATGATGATTATTCTTTTATCTATGGCTTTCCTCATTTCCCACATATAATGTAGCCATTTTTTACACTTTTTAAAATGTTTAAACTTTTGCTTTGGTAAGTAAATACTCAAAAGGAACAAAATAATTGGATAAGTAGTTAAGAAATTCTTATGAATGTATTAATATGCTGTATTATGGTCCAAATGTGTGACTCATATGGTCCAAATACAGAGAAGTTCAATGCTCTTTAATCTCACTACCTGCAGGTCATATTTTGTGCTAAATTTATAAATTAAAAGAATTATTTTGATATATGAACTAGATGTTTGGTTATTCATTAATTTAAAAAATCACATACAAATACTAAAATTTTAATTCCAAATATGTGTGTACATTAGTTATAACAATAAGTAACCATGCAGAATGATATATCCTTACAATATACATATAATGTATTCTAATCTATAACTTTTACTCTTGAGTTATTCTCTCATTACAATGTTTGGTGATTGTTAAGATTGGACTTTTTAATTCACAAATTTACATCTTCAGAGAATGAAAAATTTACAAATTTCCACCAATAAAGAGAACACAAAGCTGTGTATAAACATTCTACATACTTTGGAATCTACTTAATCAGTTTCTTTTTCTGATCAAAAGTCTAAATAAAATTTCCATTATTCTATACAGACTGTTACCATTCAATTATAGCATACTTCCAATAATTCATTTTATGGCAGGGTTTAATTATTTTATTTTTCTTTCCCAAGAGTCTAAATATTATTAAAAAGAGATACCTGGATCAAATGGATGTAAAAAGTATTCTGAAAAGTCTACAGTTCCCAGGGGGTGGTGGTGAACTGGCCCCTTTACAAGTTGCACATTCCCACGTTAGCATATTTTTCTAAAGTAAATGGAAAGTATAATAGGTAATGTGAAATAGGAAGAAAAGGGACAAAGGGGAAGGAAGTGGGAGGGATAGGGGAAAGGATAGAAGGGAATGGGATCAATATGAGAAAATGGAGAAATAGGAACAAAATCTTTGTAAATAGGGAGGACTGGAGGGGTTGAAGGGAGGGCTGGGCAAGGGTGAAAAATAAGAACCAAGAGAGACTATGTAAAGGTGCAAATTTCCAATAATGAATGTCATTATATTGTATACCTAAAATGTACCAATGATTAGAATGAATAATCGATAATGCAAAACAGGAAGAAAAGGTCCAAAGGGGTAGGGGTAGTGGGAGGGGCAGGGGAAAGGAAAGAAGGGAAAGGAAAAATACTGAGAAATGGAAAAAATGGAAATAAAGTCTTTGTAAATAGGGAAGGGAGGGCTAGGAAAGGGGAAAAAATAAGAACCAAGATGCATTATGTAAAGGTACAATTCCCAATGAGAAATGTAATTGTGTTGTATACCTAACAATGTACCAATAAAAGAATTTAATAAAGTGCAAAAAAAGGTAAATGGAAAGTATGTCTGTGTTTGCAAGAAGAATATGAATCAACATCTGTTTTGAATCAATATCTAAATATCATAGCTGAAATAAAAGTCAGCATTTCTAAAATGAAGTTTTTGAGCCTCTATTCTCATCATTTTAAAACTTGAAAATTGAGACTCAGAAAATTATAATATAGTAATTATGAAAGAATTTGCACAATTATTTTAAAATAAGACAGGAGAAATAAATCCTAAAAGAATACAGGAACATGTTTAGAGAGAGAAGCTGTAAGACCAAAATAAAAAAAATTGTGAAAGAGGTTGAGTTGGCATCATCTCTCTCAACTTCTCAGTCTCTGCTTTAAAAATTTTCTTGAAACATATTTAGCAGATTTTGCCCACCTATTTCTTTCCTACATAACATCTGTTTAACAAGATGTGAGGAAATAAGTGTCTCTACATGTATCCTTAAGCAGAAGGTTGAAAAATCATGGATATAGGTAGGATGTGTACTATTGCAAAATTGATAAAAGCAGAATTAGAATAAACTTTTAAAAAATGGTTCAGAAACTATACCGAATAGTTTCTCTAGTGTGAGAAACTGAAAGTGTAAATAAGGACTAAAAGGTATAATAGATAATATGAAATAGGAAGAAAAGGGGCAAAGGGGAAGGAGAAGCGGGAGGGGTAGGGGAAAGGAAAGAAGGGAATGGAATTAATATGAGAAAATGAAAAAATGGAAACCAAGTCTTTGTAAATAGGGAAGGGTGGATGAGTTCAAGCGAGGGCAGGGGAATGGGGAAAAAATAAGAACCGAGAGATCATATAAAGATGCAAATTTCTAATGATGAATGTCATTATATTGTATACCTAAAATGTACCAATAAAAGTAATTAAAAAAAGAATCATTCAGGAACTCAATTGTTTGTATTTACTTCATAATACACTTGAACCACTGAATATCATTTGATTTTGCAAACATATAGTCTATCTTCTTCAACAGATTGGACACAAAATCAATAACTTAAACAAAAGTGAATGTGTCCTATCAATTTAAATATGTTGTTACAATGATTCATCTTCTTCCTGTAATATAAATCGAAATATTTGTTAAAATATCTTAGTATATATGATGTCACAGTGCAAGAAGCATGATTGAGGTGAGGACACAACACTCTCTGTACGTTATTCCTTATATTACCTGAAATCTCTGCTAAATTAAAATTCAACTATTCCCATACATGGATTAATTCATAAAAATTAAGATACAATCAGTATAAGCTATATTCTAAATGAAGTGTTATGAGAACTACTACTTACAATATAATTTTACCAAAAGGTTGATATCTACAACAAACACAAATGCTGTTGTTTTTAGCAAGGCAAAAATGGCTGGTAGCCAAGCGGAGGCCGGTCACGCTAGAAATTCTGAACAGCAGACTTTTATAGAGAATGATTAGTTAACATCGTTTTAATGATGAATTAATGAACAGTAAAAGCATTCTAATTCCAATATGTACAAAACCTTCTATATAAAGAAACAGGACCAGGAAGAATAGACCTGTGACCTTTGAGGAACCAGTAAAGGTTGGGTTCACTACAGTTAACGCCCAATTTGTCTTTCAAGGTTAACTACACATGCCATGCTAGAAAATGAAACAATTACTAACGAATTTTATAGGTATATTCTGTCAAATTCAAAAGGCAATCAGAAGTCTAAATGAAAATTATGCCCAAGGAATGCATATAAAAGAAAACTAGAAAGGTGTGTGTGTGTGTGTGTGTGTGTGTGTGTGTAGACCTCCATGACTGTATATATTTCCTAAAAAGACACCTTCAGAAAAAAACAAGATCAAATTTTCAAGTAAAATAAAAACAAATAAAAAAACAACAACAACAAAGGAAAATCCTGATGCTGAACAAAGGAAACACCCAGCTTATGGGAAGGGAAGGGTATCCTGGAAAGGATAGTATCTAATCATCTGGGCAACACTAGCACAGCAAGGATAGATGATTCATTATTCTGTAATTAACTTTTAATTAACTTTACTTTGCTTTACTTATTTTAGAAAATTAAATAAACTTCATTTTATTGCTCATGCTAAACCAAAGAGTAGAAGCTAGAGCTCTGCTCTAATTAAAATAAGCAGTTGAACAAAATTGTGTGGAAAGCATAATGAAGAACTATTTCTGTCCATCTGATATATTTCTTATGTTCTGAAACACTTTGATAGGTTTTTCAAGAATTCCATTAGTTAAGCACTGAAGTCTTCTAAAATATGCTATTTAAGAAATAACATTATAGATCAGTCTTAAATATGGGGCATAATTGATTAAAACTTATTAAATAGCATTTCAAATTAACTTATTAAGGAAAATGTGTCTGATTATGAGAAAGGGAGTGAAAAGGAGAAAGAGAGAGGAGAAGAGAGAGAAAGAAGGAGGAAAGAATGAGAAGAAGAGGTAGAAGAGAGATGAAAGGGCAAGAATTTTATATTGTGCTGTTTTGTCAGTCATTGACGCAATAGCTGTACATTTTTAAGAAGAGGCAAAGAAGTGAAGCCATAGAGCCAATATAATAAGATTATATGGTGTGCATCATTTTACAGATTCTTGCTCCTTTATTTATTTTAAAACATTCATTACGTGTTTTGGTATTAAGCCTAAAACATTGACATTCAATAGTAAAGTGTTGTTCTAATTGATCTAATTCATGTTCTACAAAAGAATACTTGACAGAGAATGAATTATATTTAATTTGATGAACTTGAGCTTTAATGTTTTTAATATAAAAGTTAAATGAAGTGATTCACTTCACTTGAACTCCTGAAGATTATGATAATTTCTATTTTATTTATATAACTCTCAAAATAGATAGGGAATATCTACATAAATCTAGGGATGATTAACTTACATACTTCATTGCATCAATTAAGAAATTTCAACTTCCTCACTGAAAATCACTTGCATTTGTATTCCTTGACAGTAACCAAATGACCATTTCATTCTGATTTCAGGTTGCAGTTTCTAATTTTTATTTCTACATTCTATTTGTTTTCTGTGATTTCTTCCTCCTGAATCTGACCTTTTAATAGCATGTCTTATTTTTAAACATTCTCTGTTCTCCAAAGGCATCATCTAGTTTCACTGGTGTTGCTCCCTAGCCTGTGAACACAGACAGTCAACAGTGAGGCATTAGCATCATAGCAATCTCATACCCATCAATGCTCCTAGGTGTACAGTCCATCTGTGACACATTTCATTCTTTTCCAGCTGGGAAACTTTGATCATTGCCAAGTAAAGCGTACAGAAAACTGGGAATGTGAAAATAGAAAGGCCTATCACTTAGACTGCATCAAAGTCATCTTTACCCAGAACTTTGCCAAATTCTTTTCTCTTTCTAGTGCAATTTTTGATATACAAGTGATTAGGAATTTATAATATTTTATTTCCTTCGTGCTTGTTTTATAGTGAATTGATGAATTGGGTCTATGTCCCAAAGGAATCAGTGGTTGAACTGGGTCAAATTCTTCTCACTTACTATCATCTAACATTTCCTTAGTTGCAATAATCCCTTTATCCACTCTGGGGAAAAGCAAGTCTTCTGTTACTCTTTAGATCAACTCTCTAAAAAACAAAATTCTTCAGAGCTTCTCCTAAGGCCATGAAAAAGAGAAAAGAATGGAAGAACCACTAAAAACTAAGTTTGAACATTACAGTCCAAAAGTTACAAATTATGAATTCCTTATTGTTTAGAGAATTGAGATTTATTTATGTACTCATTTTTTAAAGTAAAAAGTTTATTGATGGAGTTTTTAGAAAAATATAGCTATGAAAAAAATAATTTCGTTCAGTAATGGCGTTATTATTATTGATATTATTATTATTATCATCATTTCACATTTACTTTTTGAAGTGTCTGAACCTGAATCAGTAGAACAATTAAAAAGAACATGAAGGGCTGGAGATTTAGTGCAGTGGTTCCGTCACCTGCCTTGCAAGCTCAAGGTCCCAAGTTCAATCCCTGGTACAGAAAAAAAAAGAACATGCCCCGTGCAAAACTCTGCAGGAGTCAAGAAATGTATGAGTCAGTTGTAAAATTATAAACTCCTGCTACCAGCATTTACTCTGTTACTCTTTAACAAATGTGAGTACATAGCCAGTTACTAGGAATTGGGTAACATAGTATTATACAAGAGTTCATAGCTCAGCCTGAGTTTTTTTTTCCCAGTGCTGAGGACCAAACCCAGGCTCTCATTTACAGGCCATTCAGTCTACTGGTGCAGTAGACACAAAGTCCTGAATTTTTTTTATTTATTTCAACAATTTCTCAAATTTTAGCACAGGTTTTTGAAGGAGTTTCTGGAGAATTATGCATAACAAAAAGAATGACAGTTAACATGGCTCATACATCTTGACAAAGAGTATTTTCTCATCTTGGGAGCTCCACCGTTTTTCATTCATTTCTGATTTACTCACTGTGCCCATAGATACATCATTTTCAATCCTTCTCTAAACTTTATGTATTGTCCTTGATTTTTATTTCTAATGCCAAACTCTCTTACTATTGCAGAGTATTTCTTAATATAATGTGTGATTGAAACATTCTTTTTAGTTTCAGATCAGTGCTTCTTGTCTTTCCATCTTCTGATACTTTGAATAATCACATTCTTTCATTTATACAGATACTTACAAGGTATTTATAGACTGTGATCAAATCCCCCTCAATATTCTACTCTCTTGACTATATAAATGTCTATGACCCAATATCTCATCCAATACATTATTGGTATCACTATTGCCCTTCTTTTTTATTATTAATTTTCCATTAACCATCTCAACTCTTCTACTTTTCCAATACCAGAATAAATAGTAATGCAATAATTCATTATTTTCTAATTTTGACTATGGAGACTTTAATATTTGAAAAGAAAGTTTTATCAATGTGTCAGGTTATATACTAATTATAATAACTATTTATTCTTCTGTTATTATATATTCCATTGTTTCAAGGTTATACTGTGCATAACGCCTCCTTAAATTTCTATATGATTCTTTCCTAAAAGGACCTCAGTTCTCTGAGTTACTAGAAATATCTATATTGGCTAAATATAGTTTTATGTTTTCAATAATTTGCTGACTATGACTCCAAAAAGTAACCTAATGCTTGTATTCACTCATAAACTTTACTAATTTCAAACAAAATTAATACTTCTAAAGTCTCTATCTTTGAACACTTTCTACATTTTTTGTCTAAATAAACAGCAGTGATAATAAGCATGGCTATGTTCGTAATCATCTATGAATATATGCAGGTTAATATTATTGTATATAGGTATACACATATATTGTTAAATACACATGTGACTTGTTAAAAGTAGTTATAAATGTTCTAGTGCATTGTTAAATGCATTAAAAAGCAAAGATTTAAAAAATTCAATGGGCATATTTACTTGTTCCACTATAAAAATGCACCTAAACACATGTGTAATGATCTGATTTGTGAATGGAGATGCATGGAAACACTAGTATAATGTAGTAGGTTGTGTGTATATGTGCGTGGGTGGGTTTATAGGAGGAGGGATTGTGCATGTTTGTTTTGGGTGGAGATTGGTTCTCAAAGATCCACAAAATATTTTCCAAAGAAATGCAAGACAAAGAAGAGATTCATTCATAATAAACCTAACTGGTTTTGTTTATCATTCATTTATTTATGCATTCACCTTCTGTAAAAGTTTGGGAAAGAAATATAATATCCAGGTGAAAATTTAACTGAATTCTAAGAATTAAGGTAATTTGCTTTCTTGCATACATTGAGGTTGGAGGCAATATTATAATGACCCAGTCAGTTTAATTCAGGATGTTGAGAATTGTCCAATGCCAATTGTCTTTATTATATAATTATTATATGTCTTTATTATTTTTCTTTATTATATTTATATTTATTATATTTGTTTTTATTATATGATTACAGTGAATAAAATATGCTAGTCAGAGAAATATAGTAATTTTATACCAAGTATGAATTTATATATTTACCTAGGTCTTTTGTGATAGTACAAAAAACAACTTTGGAATTTTAAGTAGTCATGGATATAGAGTTTAAGGCTTTCAGAACAGTTGCCTTTCTTGTGAAATCATATACTGATCATGAAATCATGTATTCTTTGTCTCAAATTTTGATTCAAAGGAAATACATATAATGACCAAAAATATGTGTAAATGCAGTTTGAGAGTGACAGATTCATAGTATTAGAAAGGTCTATGAAGTTAATATCCAATTACTATCTACTTTTCAATAACACATTTTAGAATTCTTTTACTATTATAATTTCTGCAGGGATGGTTAGTGTAGCAAATTGAACCTATTCAATTATTATATATTTTAATGGGGCCTCCAGAGCATCACAGTTATTTTTCCACACAAATATTATTATTAAAGATTTGTAAGAATCACAACTTTGAAATTCTAATTGTCAAAGTGTCTTTGGTATATGTCAAGTAGCTGTTTTTAAACATAGCTATAAAGTTATCCATGACAAAATCATACAGAAATTAAATATAAGTAGAAGAATACAGCCCAGACTACTCTCCTAGGAAGCCTGTATCTTCTAAGGCTATGGGATAATGTATAATGAAAAAAAAATAACACTAACAATAATATTTTCTCACAAACACACAAAAAAATCTATTTTTTTTCCTTTCTTTGTTTTCCCTGGACAAAGGGAATCAATTTCAAAAAATCACTACAAGCAATTGCAATCCTGAGAAGAAAAATATCTATACAAACAACTCTTTTATCACTGACTCTTCCAAGAAATATCAAATGTGTGCACCATCCTCTAGTTTTACATATTATTGTCTATTTGATTCTTTTCAACTTTGCCCCACGTAACTCCTCCTGAAAACACAAAATCCAGTGTCCTCTTCCTCTACCTATGTGGTTCCCCCAGTGAGCATTCACATTGTCTTCCTTCAAAGGTCAGCTGCACATCCATCCTCAGTTCTCAGCTATTCTGATTTTGAATATCCTTTTACTATCATTATGGTTAGCTTTAAATACATTTTGCTGTTGCTTTTCCAGCTTAGAAACCTTTTTAACTTCAACTTGAGCTTACAAATTTGAATGAAAGCTACAGATATGTAATTCCCACCTGTCTCATAACAAAAAGTCCTTTTCATTGTAGGATGCTTACCTTTAAGTAACCCAACCACAGACTCAGACCAAATCAACTCCAACAATACACTTAATCTACTGTCAATATTAAAATTATGATCAACTATTTATTGTGAAAATGTAGCACTCATATAATTTTTATAATAAATATTTTATCTCTCGTAAGTTAAGTTACATAGAAAACAAAATATTAATTTATTCTACTTCTATTTTCAGAGGTAATGGAAGAGAATTAATCATCTTAACACTTTTTTACAATGCATATTAATTTTACATTAACCCTCAATTTTCAATAATCTGCTAATTTTCATATATATATGTTTGGCAATATTTGAAGCTGTTTTGTTTCAAGTTGTGTTTGATTAGGCAAGAAAGTGGACCACGAAGCTGGAGTAAGGTATCAGTCTGAGATCACAAAAGTCGGAGTGAATATTTTTTTGCTGTTGTTGCTAGAAATAAGAAATTTGTTAAGGGTCCAAAAGACATCAGGTCAAGTTGGCAATCAAATAATGTGGACTTTCACTTCTTGGCAGCAAGTTGACAAGTCAGTGACTATAAAATCAAAGCAGGAACCTGAGACAGTGATATCCACGATCCTACCAGGATCCCCAAGGCTCATGTTCAGTTCATTAAGCAAAATGCATTTGGTCCATTTCTAAGTCACCAAAGTCTTAACAGTTCTGGTTTTGCTAAAAGGTTCAAGTCCAAATTCTCCTCTGAGACTCAAGGCAAATTGTTAATTTTGAGTCCCTATAAAAATGGAAAAGAAACTTAAATACTTTCAAGGATAAATGCTCCAAGGTAAACATCCCAGAAGGGAGAAATAGGATGGTAAAAAGAAATGAGATAAAAGCAAGACCAAAACCAAGCAAGGAAAACACTAAACATTGTGTATTCATGTCCAGCAAGGGGCAAGTTGTGGCTATGAGATATGAATTCCAAAAGGCTTGGGCAGCCCCACCTCTATGGTACTGCTATTTGCAGCTGTCATGGCCTCTCTCTTGTGGTGGCTTTGCTCACTGTCCACAGCTTTCCTCAGACATTCCATGTTACTGGCTTCTCCAACTTCCTAGGGTCTCTACTGCACTTTTCATTTCACTTTCACAGGTTCATACACTGGCCACTCAGGGGCACACTACATGGCCTCCCAGGCCTTCTTCAGTAATCTGGGTAGAAGCCTTCTTCACTCCACAAATCTTGCATATAAACCATCATCACCATGTAGATAATGACAAAGCCTGCTGCTAGCTTAAATGGTAGATAGGCCCCCTTGGATAAGGGCCTCTGCAGAGGACTCTGAATGCCTGGATGGCTGAACTCTGGGAAACATTTCCTTTTTTTGGCCCAGAAAGAACAGTATGCTCTTGAATTCTCTTCTCAAAGCAAAGTCTTTCACTTTTGCAGACCAAAGAGTAGTTGCCTCACTGTTCTCAGATATGCTCTCCAAGCTTCCTTCCTATTGTTCTGATGCAAAACACATGGCTTTTAAAAAATGCTAATCTTTTCAGCAATGAAGCTATCCTGGGCCAAAATTTTACAGGTCCAGGTGCTTTTCTTCTGATAACCAGCAAAACTTTTCAAGCAAGAGCAAAACGCAGCAGAGCAAAAATTAAGTCCTGTAGATCTGTGGCCAGCATCTGCAACAAGTTGAGACAAGATGTGAACACCAAAGGGCTTGTGGAGCCCTGCCTTCTATTGCCTTGTTGCCCTCTCTCAAGGTGGCTCCACTCACTGCCCAAGGCTTTCCTCAAGCAGATGTTCCACATTCCTGTCATCTCCCAACTTTGCAAGTCTACACTGCACTTTTGGGTTCATTCTCAGGTTTGTGCACTTTGTATGTTATAAAACTAGCACCACATGTATGATTCTAAGGTCTGCTGCCAGCTCAAGCATTAGCCAAACTCCCTTAGACCATGGCTACAAAGGCCTGGGAGTATCCTGATGGCTGAACACTGTAAAAGAAATCCTGGGGAAAAGAATTTCAGGAGCTCTCTTCTCAAATAAAAGCTTTACAAATTTTGTGCCCGTGAGCCTGTGAAAGGTAGAGTTTTGCTGATTCCTGAGATGTCTTAAAGCCGTCTTTCTATTGTCCTGAAGCAAAGTATTTGATTTCTTTTTAATGCTAATCTTTTCAACAAATATACTCCCCATTCCCCAACTTTGCAGGTGCTTTCTTTCTGGTGAAATTCCAAACTTTTCAAATCACTGAGCTGTGTGGTTTGCTGTACAATTTGCCCCTGATTTTCACTGTGTGCTTTGCTGTTCATTCTCACTGTAGATCTGGCTAAAAGGAGATTGGAGTGCCCATGCCATAGCCTGAATGTTACGCTGCTTTAAATTTCCTCTGCTAGCTTAATTAGTCCATCACCCTTAATCTAACTTCCCTGCAAAGTCTCCACACAGGGATAAATATAGACAATTTTTTTACCAGATTATAATGCACATGGTTTATCATCCAAATGCCAGTGGAGTCTTTTTTCCCAACTAAAACTTCCTGAGGATAGCCTTTACTGTCTGCATTTCTATAACCATTTTGGTTTTCTAAACTTTGACTAGAATCTCCTATCAAGCTCATCTTAAAGCATTTTGTAATTTTTCTAGCCAGCACCTCCAAACTTTTCCAAACTCCTTCTTTGAACCAGTTCCAAAGGCTTCTGAACCACATTGTCAGGTATAGTCACAGCAGTGGCTCCAATTCTGGCCCTGGAAATCTGTCTTACTTTTTCTCAGCTAATACGAAATGCATGACATCCACAACATGGTGCAGTTTAAAAGAGGGCAGGTTTATTTCTGCTCACATTTTAATCTATGTTTGCCAACTATAAGGCAGAAATGGCATAGCAGAGGGACATGGAAAATGAAAATCTACTCACTTCATGAAAGCCAGAATGCAGAGAGGGAAGGGAGGTCCCAGCACAAGAATATACCTTTCTGTATCACACTCCTAGTATCCTACCTCTAAAAATGCCCCAGCTCCTAACTACTGAACTCATCAATGGATGAATCAACTGGTGAGTATAGCCCAATGATAGCATCACCTTCTAAAAGCCCCATCTCTGAACACATGAGCCATTTTGGGGATGTTGTATGTCTAAACAATAATACTAGGTAATCACATAACATGTTTTTGGTGAGCTTCTACATGCCAGGGACAAGGCTAGACATTGGTGAGATATCTAAATAAGATGCATAGTAATTATCTAAAAATTTATAATATAGGAATAAATACAATTAAGAAATGGGCAATTAAGCAGTGATATAGTAATACTATGATTAAAAAAAAAAGTTTCCTAGTCACACACAAAAGGGCAATCTAACCTAATTAACAAAGTCATGACAGGATTCTAAGAATACGGAAACCTAAATTGATACTTCAGACATAAGTAAGGGGAGGAGAGAAGAGTATTTTAGATATAGAGTAATACATGTATGCACAAAAAAGAAGCAAAGCCCTGAAAAAGAATATGCAGCACTAATAGAAGTATTAGTTCACAAATATTAAAAACAAAAGCAGATCAAAATGCCTGAATGAAGCACTGTCATATTGAAGGAAACGTTGGAGTCTCATATTGTAGTTTTTAAAAAAATTACAGTTCTAAAGATTTTTCAGTTTGAACCTCAGAAGTCTAAAACAGTTAAGGCGTTTGACTAAAGTCAAATGAAATTGAGTAAGGTACTTATAGGCAGAATTTGGAAATCTGGACTTTACAAAATTACCATTCCAGAATACTGTCCACCAGAATATGCTATAACAAATATGAACGTATCTTAGCTTTCATCTTTATTGTACTCCTCCCCATTTTGGCATTGACCTCAAGTTTGCCTACTGAGCAACTATCAAAATACCTGTTTTAAATAATTTATCTTTTTGTGCTAACCTTTGTCTAAAGCTCGTTGGTCACTAACCAATCTACTTTTCCTTCTTAGTATTGGTTTCAACATCTTATTTATGTTTACTCACTATAAGATAATGATCTTAATTTAATCAGGCCTCAATAGAAGTATCTTAATATTTCTACTTCATCATGCTGCCATACCTTTATTTATGTTTATTGTTTTATAAGTGTCCTAATATATCATGATAAAAAATTGTTAGGTTCTTATTATGAGCCAGAATTTGTCCTAAGATGCACCTAAAAATGACTTAAACAACCCTTGCCATTATGAAAGTCATAGCCTTTTGTGAAGAATATGCATATAAACCAAGTGTAGAAGTTACAATATGGAACACACTAAGATGGATATACATGTCAAGGGATGGCAAAACATAGAAGCCAACAAATAATCTATCTGATATCATCAAAGTCTGTTTCAAATAATATTTGACTTCCATGGTCAAACATCTGGAAAAACAAAGAGGAGTGTGCAAGACAGAGAAATTGTTAGGTTTGAAGAATCCTAGAAAGAATTGGCAAGTCCAGAAAAAGGGAGCAGTGAACTTCATTACAGCTTATTATTAGAGCTGATAAAGTTGGAGAATAATGTAAAATGGTAGATGTTGGGGACAAATTGTGAAGCTAAGGAATTTGGTTATTTCATATAGTAACAAGGCAAGCAAATGTAACCACGCAATAATTTATATTTCGTATCCTATAAAAATTTTCAAAATATTTGAGGAAAATAATTTAGAGCGTTGTAGATGATGTGTGAATTAGATAAAGACTGGTAATGAGTCTTGTTAGTCTTGAACTTTTTCTAGTAGTTCCTGTTAATGACAAAAGATTGATGAGTAAAGAGAAAGAAAGGCAGAAATTGAGGATTATTTTTGAGCTAGAATTGGTGAAACACATAGACCAGGTAGTAATAGCAAAGCTAGAGAGGGGTGGATGGGTTCTAGAGAGGTAAAGGAGATAGAGCAGACATATTGCAGATCCTGTGGGTGAGGATTGCTAAGGGTTACCCCTATGTTTCTGGATTACACAACTGAGAACAGTGATGCTATGCATTGGGATAGGGAGATGGGCCATGATGTGGGAGTTACTATTAGAGCTAGTCAGCCTGATATTTCTTTTGAGACACAGAGGAGGGGTATCAGATAGAAAGCAGTTACATTTATCTGTAGCTGAGAGGGGAAGCCAGCTAGATATGATAATAGCATTTTTGTAGATGAAGATTGAAACCAGATTAATAAATCAATACAACTTTGAAAACTGTGTGTGGGAGTGAATAGAAAAGTAAGGACTGAGTTTTGAGAAACTCCACCCTTTAAATCCTAGACATAGGATGAGGTAGATGAATGGCTACAATAGTATATAAAAAAAAATAATGGCACAGATGCCCAGAAAATAACAAGGTGAAGGGAATAAGAAACAGTTTTGAGTAAAATTGAGAGAGGCAGAAAATGAAGGTCTCAAACCTGGACAACATGAAAGCTATTGATGACAAAAGCAGTTATTTTTTTCGAAACAGTTTTTGAGAGAAGCTAGATTGGAGGATTTTGAGGAAAATTTGGAAAGGAAAGTAATAGAAATAGTAAGAGTAGACAGCACTGCTAAAAGTCTAACAGTGAAGAACAGAGATTGGAAACAACTCTAGTGATGAGTGGGTTGGGTTACTTGTTTTGTAATGGAAAAAGTATTATATGGTGATGGGGAAAATTGTTGATAGACAATACAGGATCATTGTCATTGAAGGCTGTTATTGCCTTCATCTTCACACCAAAATGTTTTTCTTTCTAACTGAGAGATGTCCATGATAAAGTAAAATTATATTGAATTTTAGAAGATGAAAGCTAATTGAAATTAAGGACACAGAGGTGTCAATAAATAGTTCACTGAAAGGGAATGATATTTCACTTAAGAATATTGCCTCAATGTGCATCCATTTAGCTATAAATGCCTCTAATTTCTCATTCTTTATGGCTGAGATTTCCATTTTCTTTATCCAGTCTCCAGTTGATGGGCACTTGGGCTGTTTCCATGTTTTAGCTATTACAAACTGTGCCGCTATGAACATGGGTGTACATATATCATTGTGGTATGATTCTTTTTAATTCTTTTGGGAAGATACCCAGCAGGGGAAATAAGGATCAAAATGTGTAGTAGATAATGTGAAATGGGAAGAAAATCTGCAAAGGGGAAGGGGAAGTAGGAGGGGTAGGGGAGAGGAAAGAGGGGAATGGAATTAACATGAGAAAATGAAAAAAGGAAACAAAGTCTTTGTAAATAGGGAGGGGTGGAGGGGTTGAAGGGAGGGCAGGGGAATGGGGAAAAAATAAGAATCAAGAGAGACTATGTAAAGGTATAAATCTCCAATGATGAATGTCATTATTTTGTATACCTAAAATGTACCAATATAGTTAATTTGTAAAAAAGAAAGGGAAAGGTATTAATTTTAGAGCTTGAACCTATATGGAGAATAGGAAAGTTCATGTATGTGCTCATGTTTTTCATCTTGAATTTGAAAAACTGACTGAATAAGAATTTTAGCTGACTCGTCTTCAGTTTGGTAATCCACATATGGATAAAATAGGATCCACTCAGCAGGCTGCAAGCCTGAGCCTCTAAACATATTTAGTTGAGCAAAAAGGCACAAAATGGAACCATATGTGTTTTCTTTTTAAGGTAATCTGCTTTGGTAGTATTGTCAGCACTTCTGAAAGTCCTTTCCATTTGCCGCTTACCATACTTTTTATAAATACTGTGTTGAATCATGTTGAAGTCATCTATTAAACTCTTCTTGCAAATATTTACTCATTGTTTAGTGGGATTTGCAAAAATAATATCCTATATATTGAGGTATAATATAGAATGTTAAATCACAAACAAATCCAACAAAGATATTATATTTCAAACATTCAGTACCACTTTAGGAACAACATTTTAAAAATGATAGACCTTGTAGTAAAATTTGATAGTCAAAAAACACAGGTGAGTTTGGGTCAGAAGTGAGATTCTTAAAATAATTATCCATGTTTCTTGTCTATGGAACCAAAATCCTGGGGCTATTATTAGGAATCCCAGAGAGACTTTATTTTTTTTTCTTTATAAAGACATTTTTAAGCAGCATTTGTGGATATTCTTGGCAATGTTGAGTCTGATACAGCATTTAACATTTGAAAGGGATCCACTTACATATTTCTGCTAACATTGAGAAATCTATTTATGTTGTACCACAACACATATATTCGATGTACATTGCACGTGCTCTATGCTTTAAGTTTATACATTCCATTTAAAACAATCTTATTTCTCATAATCAGGATCACCTCTACTGGACTTCTGTGCCTCCATTAGGCCCTTCTCTGTGCTCTGTGCATGGAACTCACTCGATAAATGCTCTTTATTTAAGAGTCACGTCAACAAAAGAAAAGTACTGTAAACAAAAAAATAAATGATAGTTTGGCACCGTATAAGATTTTATAACTTATGCATTAGTATCTACAAACATTTTTTTGCTAACAAAAATGATTATCATACAAATGCTAGTTAAATGCACTGAAGTTAAATGCTACACTGCCTACTTCTCTCTCAGAAAGCACTCCTTCCATTCCTTTCTCAGACTTACTGCCTAGTTCGTGAAGAGATTACAGCTTGATTTTGTACCCTTACAACTTCCTCTTAGTCACTTGCATGGCAACCAAAGATTTTAGTTAGTTTATTCCTTTTCATATGCTGCTCAGTCAAAATGGTTCACTTACATTTTCCATAGATCACTGCTAGCCATGAACAACAATGATCTGCTAAAACCTGCTGTTCAGGCACTTGATACCTGCTGCCATTATGCCCCACACTTTCTTCCTTACTCTGGGACATGTCACTCATGTGTTTCAGCAAATGCCAACTGCCCCTTATATCAAACACATTATCCCTACATCGGGGACATTTTACATGAATTCTATACTCATTTCACATGGCACTTTCTTCTTCTTTTTTTTTTTCTTCTTTTCTTGTACTCTTTTTTTTTCCTCCATGTTTATTGGTACATTTTCAGTGTAAAATACAGTTACATTCATCACTGGGATCTTGTACCATTACATGAGTATCTTGGTTCTTATTTTTTTCCCCTTCCCCTGCCCTCCCTTCACTCCCCCCACCCTTTCCTATTTTCAAAGACTTTGTTTCCATTTTTTTCCTTTTCTCATATTTTTTCTTTTCCCTTTTTTCCTTTCCTCTACCCCTCCCACTTTAGATCTTTTCTGCCTGTTACACAATATCAATTATACATTTTTCAAATTACAATATCAAGATCTAGGAGACATTACCACAGATTTTACAGAATTTAAAAGGATATAGAAAGCATATTTCAAAAATCTGTTTTGAAATAAATTTGACACCTTCTAAGAAGTACCTTGGAAGACAAATTAATGAAACTAACTCTGGAGGAAATATAACATTTGAATGGCACCTATTAAGAAAGTATATTCCTAGCTTGAAAACCTACCTATATGACAACAGCAGGCTCATATACATTTTCACTGATAAATTATATCAAACAATTAAAGCAGAAAAAAGAAGGATCACTTCTCCCCTCATTGTAGGAACTCAACATTGTGCTAATCCTAAAACTGGATAAAGATAATAGAAGAAAAAAGTATGAACATAGATAGAAATTTGTTTAACAAAACAAACTATTAGAAGTCAGATCTGATGGTATGTAGAAAGTGATTTTGTTGTAGGGATGGCAGTGTTGGCTCAGCATTGGAAGACCCACCCCCAAAAGTCATCATTTTAACAGAGGAAAGGAAAAATCCATATGAACCTGTCACTAGTTGGAGAAAAAGTATTGGACTAAATTCCGCAACTGTTCATGGTAAAAGCTATCAGGAGACTAAAAATAGAACAGAACCTTCTCAACAGATTAAAGACATGTGCTCCATACTTCCAGCAAGAATGCTTTATATGAATGGAGAAGATACAATGCTTTCTCCCTAAGGTGGGGAACAAGGGCAGATATGCTTACTCATCATCTGTCCATTAAACTTTGAAACCTAGTCCCAACCAAAATAGTCTGGCAATAAAATGACACAATTAGGTTAGGACTGGAATGGCAGAAGCAAAATCTTTATATGTAGATGAAATGATCATCTACAGAGAAAATACTAAGAAATCTCTAGGAGCTCCTAGAACTTGTATTTGAATTTAGCAGGATTAGAAAACACAAGCTATATATAAAAATTCAGGTCTGTGTATACTTGTTATAAATGAAGAATTAGATATTGAAATTTAAAAGTTATGTAGGAGTACAAAGGACCTAGAAAAGTAAAAAAAAAAAACACAGTGTTGGAACATGTTTAGTACCTAATTTTAAGACATCTTCTAAAGCTACAGTAATCAAAGCAGTGTTGGTGTAAGGAAAGACATATAGATCATTGGAATAAAACAGAGAATGAAATAGAACCACACATATATGGTCCACTGACTTTTGAAAGATTATTTAACATTAGCATTTTACAGAATATAAACTCAATTCAAGAGCCGAGGAAGAGATAGTGTTTTCAGCAAATGGCACTAGAACACCTGGTATCAGTATATAAAAAATTAACCTCAACCCTTTATTTCCATACATGAAAATAACTTGAAGGGATCTATAAACCTAAATATGAAAGCTTAAAAGTATAAAACTTTAAGAAGAAATAATAAGGGAAAATGTTTATGAATTCAAGTTACACAAGGACTACCTAGGATACAAAAGACATGATGTATAAAAGAAAAAAAATTGATAAATGAGATTCCATCAAAATTTAGAACTTTAAATGAAATCATTAACATGAAAAGTAATCCTTAAACAGACCATATTTACAATGCATATAACCTATGAGCAGAATATATAAAGAATTCTTAGAGCTCATTAATAGACAACCCAATTAAAAAGTAGACATAAGAAGATGATAATTAGCCAGTATGGCACAAGGAAAGGTGTGCAACTCTAGAATTAGAAAAATACTAATCAGTACAATAACAAGGTTGAATTATACACTCATTGGGGAGATGAAGTTAAAAGTTTTAAAAGCCTTGTCATGACTTTTTCTTTTTGTTGGATTCTCCCCCTTTGCATTTAATTTGTCACTCCCAATGGATTCATTCTGCTGGGTTTCCTGGGTTGTGATCCTCACTGTCTTTTCCTAGGGTATTGTCTAAAATTTGTTGGAGTGCCAGTTTGATATTCATGAAGTTCCTGAGGTGCTCTTTATCATGAAAGTATCTTATTTCTCCATCAATTTTGAAAGACAGTTTTGCAGGGTACATCAATGTGGGTTGGAGGCTGTTTTCTTTTAGGGCTTGAAATGCATCACTCCAAGCTCTTCTTGCCTTGAGGGTTTGCACAGAGAAGTCTGCTGTGATTCTGATGGGCTTTCCTTTGTATGTGATTTGTTTCTTTTCTCTCACTACTTGTAGAATTTTGTTCTTTTGTTGGATTTCTGGAATCCTAACTATTATATGCCTATGTGTAGATTTTTTTTGATTAAGGCTAGCTGGAGTCCTATATGCCTCACTTACCTGTATGTCAAGTTCTTTTCCCCTGCTAGAGAAGTTTTCTGCCATCATTTCTGTGAACAGGTTTTTTATGTCATCTGCACTCTCTCCTCTTTCTTCATTGACTCTAATCAGTCTTATGTTATTCTTCTTTGCATCGTCTAGCAGCTGCTGAATTGATTTCTCGTGTTCCTTTACAATTTTAAAGCAATTTTTCTTTTCCTGGTCACTAATTGCAATCTTTTCTTCTATATCTGAAATTCTATCCTCACATTGGTTCATTCTGCTGTGCAGACTTTTGATGGAGTTTTTAATCTCCTGGAAATCTCTTTGCATCTGTTTTATGGATTCCATTTGTTTCTTATGTTGGGATTCCATCATGTTCCTCAGATCCTCTATTTTTTTATCTGTGTCCTCTCTAGATTTATTAATCATGTCTTGCACCATGAGCACAATCTTTGCTGTTATCTGAGTAATCATTTCTGATTTCATTTTTCCCAGATCCTCTTTTGTTGGAAGTTCAGAGAGTCCAGGTGGTTGAGTATCAGATTGTTCCATCTCATTTCCCTTTGGGGTTGCTGTGGGTGATCCAGAAGTCTGTTTTTGAGGCTTGTTTATGTGTCTTCTCATTTCCACGGCAGGGGGGTGCTTCTGGCACCCACGCAGCTCACCTTCTCTGCCCTAGGAGCTTGGGATGGCAGTGGGGGGAGCTTCCTTCTGCTGATTCGGTGTTTTCAGAGCGACTGTCGACCTCAGGACCGCATCAGCAGACCTGCCTGTTGGGCACTTTCTTCTATCTGGCATATGTCATTCATTCATTTGCTCTTCTGGATTCCCTTATCTAGGACTATGTTTCCAATTCCAGGGCTAAGATTTCTTTTTCCTTTATGACAATATTTTTCTCTCAGCCACTCTTTTCACTTTTCCAGGCTATACTTCCATATTCTGTCAGGAGCAATTTCAAAAAGAAGTCACACTTTTTTAAAGTGTATAATATTATCTGTTTTTCTATTTGGGCTAAAACAATTGAGCTGCTTGAATTCTGGAAATAAGTAGTGGAGAACTGAAATACTGTATTGTTTCTATGTAAAGGTGTATGTCTTCTTTTGTGGAAGAACATGGAATATTATACAAATAGCATAGATATTCCCCTGTAATAAAAGCTGTAATGTTAGAAAGTGAGTCATATTCACAGCTTTAATCTATGGCAATGAGTTTTATCAGGAATGGTGTCAGAGAACATAAGCAGTTAAGATTCCTGGAGGCAAAACGTATCCAATTAAGGTGATTTACCACATTCCAAAATGACTTGACAAGTACATTTAACTCTCCAAAATGATATCTGTTCTTATATGTGTCATGGATTAGAAAATTATGAGAATTCAAGATATCATCACCATCATCATCATCATCATCAACACATTTATTAAGCATATTTCTATGATGGATTTGCTACTAAAATCTTTTAAATATACAACTCATGCCATGAAAGAAGTTCTAATCTGCTGCAGTGACATTAAAAGCCTATATTGAACTTATGCGTATGTTAAATAAATGAATCCCAGATTACATAATACTTTGCTATATTTTAAAAGTTCAAGATAGTTGATATGAGATAGAGAAGTTGTTAATTATTTAGACCAATGGGTCAGAAAACATAATCTGTAAAAAGGCAGATAATAAATATTTTCACTCTGCAAACAACCTGATCTCTGTAGCAACTTCTGAACTCTGCTTTGGTAACACAAAAGTGGCCATAGAAATACATCCACAAATAAACAAGGCTATCTCCCTATATAACTTTATTCACAAAAATGAGAATTGTCCTTTATTTGGCCAGAAGGCCAGAGTTTGTTGGCCTCTTGCTTAAATTATGGAAGAAACTGAGAGGCTTGTAAATTCTTATTTCTTTACAAGAAGCCCAAATAAAATTTAAAAGTTTTGATGTAAAGGAACAATGATATGAACCATCAAATAAACCTGCACTTTCAATGGAGAAAAGAAAATCCTTTCAGGTCAAAATAATGGGAAATGATAAATCTAGGAAGTAATACCAGTACTAAATAAAGCCTGTGTTTTCAGTAGAACACTTACCAGTTACTGGGGCCTAAAACTTGTTTCTGTGACCTGTGGAAAGAAGACAGAAAGCAAAAACTAGGATCTCTGCAAAGCAGGAACTCAGAGTTTAAGTCTCTACACAAGGCTACAATTCTGAGAGACAATCAATGATGTTCTTAAAATTAGAGATAAAGTGATAGGGCTGGTGGTGTGGTCAGTACCAGAATCCATCAGGCATGCACAAGGGCCTAGGTTTGATCCACAGCAGTGTAAAAAATAAAATAAAATAAAAGTATACAATATATTAGATATTTTTATCTCTTCCATAAAATATATAAAAATCCATTACTCTCATTATATATGTATATGTATTATATATAGGTATATAATGAGAGCAAAAAATAGATTTTAAATTTACTTTATATTTGTATCACACAAATGTTTTAAAATATAATTCAATTAAAAATACTGTAATACACTTAGTTATAATCACAGACATCTGGACTAAGCAAAAATTCCAGATGCATCAAATTTTCTCACACATACTATTCCAAAGAATAAGATTTTGAAATAAGGTAAAAAGTCATCAAACAAATACAGAAACAAGCTACCATGAGTCATCCTCAAAAGAACCTTTGATGGTAATGGAACAGCAAAGTTTGCAGGTCTTGCAAGTGTCATATATAAAAATATAAAATCATTAAATGTTTAAAGAAACAAATGAGAGAACTAAGATTATAACTAAAAAGTAAGACATTATCACAACTATCCAGGCAGCATTACAAAAGAAATCCACTGGAACAAAAAAAAAGTAAAACTTAAAACTAGAAACTGTTTTTGGTGTAAGTGGAGAGCAGATAATTTACAAGGGAAGAGGGAGGATTAATGAGAGGTAGAACTGAACAGATTGAAATTGTTAAAAAATCAGCACAGATAAATAAATGAGAAATGTAAAAGACATGCTACAATATATAAGAGTTAGAAGCCTAGGGTAGGTAATATGAGTTCCACAAACAGATGATAGAATGAAGAGGAGAAAGACAATATTCAATGAGGTAAATAACAGTTATGAAATTACCACATTTGAAACCCAGCTAGTCTAAAGAAAGACAGGAAATAAAATAGCAAACATAAGATAATAAAAACAAAATTTGTTGGCATAAAGATATGAAATTAGTGAACATTAAATGCTAGAATTAAAATATTAAATAAAATTTAAGTTCAGCAATAAAACACCTTCACATCCTCATATTGTTTGACAAGAGAGGTGGATATTTCTTAACTCTGGATGTGTGAACTTATATATTCATATTAACATTTTGGAGATAACCATTAACAGAGTAGAGGTAGAGTGTATCACTTCTAAACTTATTAAAAAGAAATATATCGAGAGAAGGGTGCAAACACAAAGCAGGCATCAACAACAAAAATACCTCTTTATCAATTTTTTAGAAAGAAAAAAAGTATGTAGAAAAAGAGCAAATAAAAAGTCTAGCATAAATCAATAGAAATAATTTCAAATTTATCAATTATTATAGTAAAAAGAAAAGACTGGATTCTAAAATTAAAAGACAAAGATATTAAATGAATTGAAAGATAAGCCTGTATCTATAGTAACCAAAAGAATGCCGGCCAATAGATGCTAAGCAAAAGAAAGCTAGTGTCCTGTATTATTACCTCAGGAAGTTGACTTTAAGGGAAAGGGCACCATGTGCAGTAAAGAGAAGAAAGAAATAGTGATAAAAGATTCAAAAAAGATTCACTTGGAAGATATAAAAATTAAAAATTTTTATGCTGCTAATATTATGACTTCAAAACATAAAATGAGAAAAATGTGAATATCAAGAAGAGATTATGAAATAGTAGGTTTCAAGCTATAAACAGTATCTTTCAAGAGAGTCCTCAAAAGTTTATGAGGTCATCCATAAACTTAACAAACTGGTGAAAACTCAACTGTGACTAATTTTTGTAAGAAACAAACTGATAATCTGCTGTAGAATTTTGAAATGAAAAGACATCTTAAATATAAAGAAATAAAATAATTGATTTTAAGATTAAAGAAACAGATTACAAAGGGTTTGACAATCTATCAAAAGTCACATAAGGTATATCAGGAAAACTAGCGCTAGAACCAAATTAACAGATTTTAAGACTGACTTGTTTTCTATTTATTCATTTCAGTTTATCTGTACATGTTCTTTATCTTAATTGCACTTCTCTTCTAACAAAATATACTGATTTTATTATTTTAGTTTTCTATGCTTACTTCCACCCTTTTCTTTAGTTTATTGGGCAAGAGAAATAGATTTGTGCCAAAATAAAAAACAAAAAGAAAAGTTAAAGTAGTAGACTTACACAGGGATTTTAGATAGGATGAATGAAGTTGTAAATAGCAAAACCCGAAAGGAGAAAGGCACAGAATTTAAATTCTGCTGTAGAATCTTTCTTCCTACTAAGCACAAAATAAAATGAATAATGCCTATATCAAGTCTTGGGAATAAATGCTTTGGATTCTGTTGGGAAGCACTTAGGACTCAAAGAACTTGGGGTGTATTAAAAGACTCATATTCTCTTTGTTATGAACATTACTGTGCATTGCAATTTACAGGTCTAGTGCAAAAAGAAAAACGTTGATGGTAACGGGGGTAATGTTCCAACAAGTGACACGCACACAAACAGACAAACAAAATTCTCCTGTCACCAAATCCTCAAACTTGCTTTTTTTCACAATCTTTTTCCATTATATTACTCTCTGTTTATTGCTTTGTCCCAACCACATATTTTATTTAACAATATCCCAACTTTCAAATTATTTTTATTCCCATGGTTTATAGGCATCCTTCTGATCTAATTCTCCTTCCTTTTCATTGACCTGTTGTCAGGCACTTTGACTATTATCTCATCTATAACATAATAACTTCTAAAGAAGCACTCTGAACTACAACGACTTTCTGGATTCCTGTGACTGGGTTGCATATGATGGCAGAGGTCCAGTGTAGAGGAGCCCCAGTATAACATAAGGATTCCAACTTCATCTGTATCTTCAAATCTCCTTTATGTCTTCCAAAATAACTAGATTTTTGTGAAACAAGGTCTCGTTATGTAGTTCAGGATGTCCTTGAACTCAACATGTAACCCAGGCTAGCCTTGAATTTGTGGCAATTCACCTGCCTCAGCCTCCCAAGTGTTGGGATAACAGGCACGCACCACCATGCCTGGGACAATACCAAGAATTTTCATCCCATACAGAGACCACCTTAAACATTTATCACTGTCTTTAAGTTTGTTATTGTACTTTTACAGCTTTTCTCTTCATATTGTCTTGAATGTATGAGCATCAGAGAAGAAAATGATGGCACTCTTCACACACACGAGATAAATCTGCACCTTTGCTCTTGACTTTTTGACAACACACACCAGGAATCTTCATCTCGTCTAGAAGTTTTAAAAAATGAATTTCTTGTTTATTTTAAATAACCACTTCCATCTTCCATCTTCCTAAAACTGTACTTGCTGAAGATCCAAATTCCACTGATTTAATCAGTCTTTCTACAAGCCATGCTTTCAGAGAATCTTGAAAGAGTGGTTTCTTCTATAAGCTTCTACTATTTATTTCCTCTTCAATATTCGATTCTCTATTTATTAGATCCTCTTCCTTTACACTACTCCTCAAAAATTGCTACAGAAAATAACTATAAAAAATAGAAAAACTCATTCTCAGAAAATCCAATGAATAACTTTTAATCCAATGAGTAGCTTGACTGGTTTTTGCTCAATATTTAAAGTAACTTACTGCTTTCTCCTTGTTAAATGGGTCTTTTCCCTTTGTCACTATGACAAGATTATTTTCAGATTGTGTTTTCAAAACAGCTCTTTAAATTATCGCGAATTAGTGTCCAGAGTTCTTGTTTCCTTACTCTATAGATGCTTCCTTTGAAAGGTAAACTTCCTATGAATCCTGGTTTACATGGAATAAAACTAGACTACTGACTTTGATTCATATCAGTTCAAAATATCCTTCTTTTTTTTTAACTATATAATGTAGTAGATCTTTATTATTCTGCTTCTACCTTCTGGTGATTTGTTATGCAATTTATTTTCTATAATGTGGCCAGGTACATTTTTTTAAATGTAAAAATGTAATCATTTCACATCCTTAGTCAAAAATCCTTATCCCTTTTGTTCTTACAAGGATTTTTATTTTATTTTTTTTAAAAATGCCTCCTCAGCATAGCACGTGAAGCTGTCTATGATCTCATCCCAACTAAATTTCCCGGCTCTTTGGCATCCTTCCACACCATGCATATTACACTTGAGCAACACAAGCCTGCTTATTACTGGTCCCCTAACATGTTGTTCATTTTTTGCACTTCTATAATTTTGATGTTTCTCTATCATCATCATGCATTAAAAGCTTTTGTAAAAAATGATTTTCTGCCTTGTAGACCATTGGTTATCCTTCAAAAACTGATGTGCATGCTATTTCTTCAGTGAAGCTAGTCTAGGTTACCACCAACAGGATTATATTATTTTCTTTCTTATGTTTTTGTTATGTTAGTACATGTTTGTAATACATAATGTTTATATTCCTCATATAGAGTTGTTACGTGCACATAAAATATCTTCATTCCTTTTTTCAAACTCTTTCCAACTCCTGTGTCCACTGTCTCCCTCCCCGCCGCTCCCTTCTGTTTCTTGATCCCTTTCACATTTGAGAAAAATCTGTCACCCTACTTCCTATTTTTTATCTTTAATTTTGTTTTTTATTTACAATTTAGGTTTCTTATATAAGAGAAACCATGTGATATTTAAGTCTGTGTGTCTGATTTATTTCACTTAATATTATGGCCTCGGGTGCATCAGTTTTCCTGTAAATGACTCATTTAACCTTCTTTAGGGTAGAGTAGTACTTCACTATGTAGAAATACCACAGTTTTTTTAATCCATTCATCTGTTCATGGACATATAGACCACTTCCAAGATTTAGCTGTTATGAATTGTGCTGCTATAAACATGGGTATCCTTGGATCACTGTAACATGGCATCTTTAATACTTTTGGGAAGATACCTAGAAGGGAAATAGCTGGGTCAAATGGAATTCCTAGAATGTATCCATTCCACTTTCTTCTTGTCTCCATTATGGACTCTCCACAATGTATTGGAACACTTTGTTAACTGCTTCTCTTCCCAGGGGACTGTGAGCCCCGGAGGACAGGGCAATCAAAGCCAAGCAGAGTGTGAGCAACACAGCAAGCAGCAGAGGACCTGATTCTGGCCACATATGTGGCCTGCGCTGACAGCTGCTGAGCTCATGTTTAGTTTCCAGATGAACTTCATTTCTTGTCACCTGAAGTGAATGTGTATGTAAGAAAAAATAGGACACCTAGGTAGAACATTCTTAAATATGAAATAAAACTAAATATAAAAACCAAACTTTTTATAATTCTGACTATTCTATTTACCAAATTTTATCTTTGATAGATTCACTTCTTCTAAATTGCAAATCAGTCACAAACAATTAGATTCTCAGTGAAATAAAGGAATCAGCCTCTCACCTGTGTGTTAGCTTCATCCTTGTTTTCCATGTTTATTACTTCTTTAGCCATATCTCCCTCATATTATTATTCTCTCCTAATACAAAAGTTTCAAATTCCATCTTCCTCCACTACAATCCCTCCTAAATGTTACATTACTAAATTACATATGGACAATTATTTATTATAAATGTTTGAGACTAGATGTGCTACCATTTTTGGATTTTTTTCATATTTTAGAGAGAGAGAGAGAGAGAGAGACAGAGAGAGAGAGAGAGATATCTTGGGGATGGAACCAAATCTGAACATATAATTTATTTATGTTTCATATATACTTATTTCCATAGTCCCTGAGGGTAATTTTATATAATATTATAAATAATTTTATGCATGAAGCAATGTTCTATGGTGTGAAATTGTCCATGTAATGGCACCAAATTGGAGCTCAAAAATTTGGGGGCCTTTTGGCTTTCAGATTTTCCAAATAAGGATGCTCAACCTGCAGTATACCTAAGTGGTACCTTTAGTCCATCACTAGCCTATTAAAAATAAAAGTAGATACCAAAGGAAAAACTTCCCATGATATTAGTGAATGGCAGTAGCTTAGCATTCAATTCTCCATTCTCTGTCCAGGGAAAATTCTTTTGAGGCCCCATTTTCACCATGTCCTACCAGGTCTTTATTTGTAACTACACTGGAAGAAGTATAAAGCAGAGGCCAAGTCTCCTGTGGTCAACATTCTGTGATCATCTCATAGCATAATTCCTAGTAAATACTAGGAGCTCACATTTTGTCAAATAAAAATGAAAGACTGCAGTTTTCAAACTTTTTCTTTAAGTAGTTCCATGGATGTGAGTAGGATGGGAAGCAAGGGGAAATAGTACCTACGTGCTAACAGAATCAGACAATTCACTTAATCTCGGTGTTCATGGGCTTCAGTATCCACTTCCACTTCAATCAGACCAATCATACAATGCCACATGTATTTTGCATTGGCACAAATTTTTGGATTAAAAAGGTGAGTTTATGGGCCGGGGATTTAGCTCAGTGGTTCCACCACCTGCCTTGCAAGCACAAGGACCTGAGTTCGATCCCCAGTACCAAAAAAAAAAAAAAAAAAAAAAAAAAGGTGAATTTAACATAGACTATTTTATATATAAAAATGCATAGGTTTTGGAAAGAGACAGACTGCTTTAAACTCTATGAAATTCAGCCTCCTGTTTTATTTCATAGCGTTATTAGAAAAATAAAGTGAGTTAACAAATGTGAAGGGTCTGGCACATGGTGTGAAATTTCACTTCTTCAATATCCTACTGCAGGTCGAGGAATAGGGTGAGGCAAGTATATGGATGTGAAGTTTAAAGGATGGTTCAATCTCAGGGGTCATACACTTTAAAGTTGTACTCTATTGGCCAATATAAACTTCAAGCTTTTAGTGAAGATGTTGTCTATTCTTTCCATCAAGACTATTCTCACTTCCAGTCAAACCTAAAAAAAATGATCTAGAATGTAACTCTTTCTGAGTGAAACTTTCGGTAGTCATCCAGTAAAAATACATATTTTTTCTTATCTCTCTGAATGTCAACAGCTCTTGGATTTATACCTTTCAGACTTAACTCATTCTGCCAATTGCAAAATACTTCTGTCTTGCTGCCCATCTTAACTCATGCATGTCTTATGCATATTTTCTTTATATAAATTTCTTCTCCATCTTTCTTATGCAAATTTTCTCAGGGATATTGTCCTGTCCAATCCAAACGCATGTGGGTGTATTAGTGAGCTTGGTGTCACTCTAGTGATGCCTGAGACAGCTAACTTAATAAGAATAGAGGTTAATGTAGCTCAGAGTTTTGAACATTCAATGACATACTGCCTGCAGACTCTCAGTTCTGATGAGGACCTCATAGCAAATGGCAGATGGCAGTCATGGTAGTGTGTGCTGGGATAAGTGGCCACATCTCTCATGGGAAAGAGAGAGCTGGGAGTGCCCAGACATAGGTTTCATAACTCTCATAGTGAGAAATACCATGAGTCCCAAGGTCATGGCCCAAATGACATAAGGGCCTCCCCTTTCACAGGTCAATACCATCTTCCAATTCCCCCACACTGGGCACCAAGTTCCCTATACACGAACCTTTGGTGGCACACCAATGACCTTCTGCATCTAACATGTCAATTTTCTACATCCAACATGTTAATTTGCACATGTAAATTGTCCATAAAACAGCTTAGGATTGAACAACTATTCTATTTGAAGAAAAAACAATGTAGTTTATTGTATTGGCTCTGGAGAGCTAACTACTTAGGCATATGCTTTGTTCCTATTTTTAAACCATCCTTTAAAAATTGTTGCAGGTTTTATTTTTCAATATTTTTCCTTAACATAGATACTCATATTCATTTTTGCCATTGTTTACTCAAAGAAGCCTCAGGAAGCCACAGTTCTCTTTCTACTTGAGTGAAACACTAAGTGGTCTGTTTTAAAACCACTCATCTGGCTCAGTGTCCTGGGCTGCCTTCTTCCTACTGTCCCCAGGCCTACTCTAATAGTCTGGCAGCACTGCAGTCCTGGGCTTGGATTTGTCTTCCCAGCAATAGCCACCCATATCCTGCTATATATTTGCTGTTTTGCTTGAATGAGGTTGAGAGCTCTGGCTTCTCTCCCTCAAGCTACATTCAGCCTTAAGAATTAAAGTGCTCCTCCCATTGCTCAGCCCTGGGATTTGGTGCTAGGTAGCCCCTGCTGCTTAAGGTAATTAATGGAGCCTTGGGGCCTACACCTGTTTCTGTGCTTACTACAATTTGAAGCGCGCCTTGAATTAACAATTGCACACTGCTACTCGAAGTGGAAGCAGAGAATCTGTAGTTGAAAGCTACTCCCCAAAGAAGAGCACATTAGTGCAGGGAAGCACTGCTTTGATTGAGCCCTACTTTACCCCTCATTTTTCAGTGATGTGTGCTGTT
>NW_028258147.1:20122500-20160000 GCF_053883595.1 Heterocephalus glaber
ACTTCGTGAAGTTTCAAAACCACATTAAATGATCCCTCCCTCCCTCGCTCTGTTTGTGTAACTAGCAATCAGTTGATCCTTCTATACATTCATCATATATATATATATTCATATAACTACATATAATATACTCAGTTTTCATATTTTATTGGCAGTTCTTGCTGTTAAAACTTCACTGATTTTCTCATAAGTGTATTACTCATTTAATTCAACACAATTAAAGAAACTGTGAAGTGTTAATGAGTTGGTCTGCCTTGTTTACCATAATCTAGTATATTAACATAAATTTATAATGTTGGTTCCAAGTACACGTTATGACTCATTATTTGGAAAATAGTAATATTTTGCTCTAGATCCCACTTGTGATTTAAAATTCTGTGTTCACAGCAAAATCTGATTTTTCCCAGTTTTACATCCATGAATTAATTTTTAAGCTTTCCTGTTTGTTTCTAGATGGAATTGTGTAGTGGATAAACACAATATTGAATAAAAACCTCAAAAGTGAATATTCTGCCATGATGCTATTTTTTGCCATGATATTATTGAGATAAAAATTTGAAGCCTGAATTTCAGTAATTAAAACAAATGGCTTTTGAAAAATGTTCTTGTGAGTTTTATCTGCACACACCCCCTCAACTTTTGACTCCAGTTGAAGTAGTCTAGTTTATAAGTGAACAGATTTATTAAAATAAGCAAAACATGTATTCAGTACCTAGAAACTGAAGACCCGGGATTTCAGTAGAATTAATTTTCTAATGCTCCAGTGATGACTTTCAGAAAGATAGCTTCATCTAGAAACTCAAAGTTCCGTGATACGTTCTATGTCAACAAAAACAGGAACAAATATACTTTTTGCATTTTAAACATATTGACATTATACATAACACAGATAAGATTTATAATCTTTGTAATGTTAATAAAATACATTCCATTTTAATGGCAATAAATGCTTAGGTCACCTTTTAAAATGGTAGATACCAGGAAATGTAAGCAGCAAGACATTTTAAAAGATAATTCAGTGGAATAACCTTCTACCAAGATTTTAGGGGTTACACAAACACCTGCCTTGTGGTTAACAGCACAACACATTTTATTACATGAATCTTATGTTTTAAGTATATGATTTAGTTTGTATTCTATCTGCATCCATATAAGACTGAAACATTATATATATATTTTTTATCCACTGGATTCCTGCACATGTTTTTTTATCTAAATAGTTTAATAAAGTAGTGTGGCTTTATAGTCATATTTCAGCTATTTCTTTCATTGTTACCTCAAATTATTTTACTTCCTTGAATTATTTGTTTTCCTTTGTTATTATACCTACCTGCTATTAATAAGATAATCATTGGGTTACCAAGTTCTATTTTGAAAGAATTCCTTGCAGAAATTGTTCAGACAAGTTAATAGGAAGGCAGGGGGCAAGAAAGATATTTAACAGTCATTCATATCTTAGCATGAATTAGTTTAATTAGCTCACAGGTAGTATTGGTATAGAGGCAGATAGACATTAACTCATATTCTTGCAGTGCTTATAATGACTTAATATTCATTGGCTGCCAGGCACTGTGTAAATGCTTAGACATGCAGCTATTACCTTCTACAATCTCTTTCTTCCTGTGAATCAGACTAAGTGAGATCTTGAGTACAGATTGTAGGGAGACTATCATGAAAGTGGAGGATGTGGTCAGTGGAGTGGGCCACGTAGACCTGGTCTCAAGCCTGTCACTGTTCCTGTTCCCTGAAACCCAGGGACTTGCACAGCAACTCAGAACTTTGACTTCCGTGTTTGTACAGTGCTAATGGAAATGTGTGACAGCAGAGGTGCTGTGAGTATTACAATGTAGCTGGTGTTTCATCATGCTAGGTTTTACTGTGGGAAGATGGATAGGAAAGAGTGGTAGATGCCTATTTACAGTTGTATGATATCTACAAGTAAAATAAAGTGTTCATGAACAAATAGGCAGTGAGCATTTTCTCGCAAGAAAAACATGTATTAAGTGATATATATTACAAATAAGCTTGCGGGTCTAATGATCCAACATAAGATTATTTTCTTATTTTTGGTGGAATCTATCTCTGTTTTTATTATTAGCCAAGCTTATCTGCCTCTTGATAGATGCACAGTGACACATGTTACAATGAGGCAGTACTTTCTTGGATTACCTTTATATCTCTACATCAGTAATGCAATTATGGATTACATTTTGTTATTCTGATAATTGAAATAAAAACTAAATTTTGCTTTCATCAGGATTAGGTACCCATATTTTATTTAAAAATTCAAAGTCTTTCCATTCTTCTCTACTGCTATATATTGGATCAAATTACATTAAACACTCCTAATGGCAGCTAGCAGACAGGCCTGTACACGATGATTGTATAGCACACAAAAGTTTGAAAAGTTATAGAGCATTCTTGAAATTGTTTTCTTTCTTGACTCTAAAAGAGAAGAGGATACAGAGTGGAATTGATTAATTTGAATTTTAGTGCCTGAAGCACAATCAAGTCCAAATTCTTGAAAGGAAGTTATCTGACATGAACTTTCAAAGTGTTGTAAAGAAGTTGTCCAAGGTATAGTAAAAGTTCAACTTCTGAAAATGTTATTACATAGTAAAATATGAATTTCTACTTTTGGTGAGCATTTGGAAAATGTAGAAATACACCTCCAAAGACTAGACTTAAATCTCAATATAATTTTAATTATTTTATTTGTGTGTTTTAATGTTACATTTCATTGCAGTATGAAGTATTAGAATGGTGCCGTGTACGTGGTAGGTCAGCAAATTTTTAAATATAATTTAATTACTTTTCCACATTGCTTGCTGTGCTACTGTATTTTTTTTGGTACCGGGGCTCTAACTCGGGTCCTTGCGCTTGCAGGGCAGGCAGCAGAACCATTGAGCTAAATCCCCGGCCCCATTGCTGTGTTATTTTAAATGCATTTAATAGGTTGTCATTTCTTTGTTGTTGTTGTTATTATTATTAGTTTTAATCCACAAAATGAACAGACCTTTTGTACACAATTATTAAACTATATTTTTATTTATAGTTTAACATTTACTTTGATATATTGTATTACAATTCCTACTTGCTTAAGGAATGCCTTGTCATAAAGGGGATGGAAATTTTGATCTAGTGTGTTATAACAAAGGATAGATTCTACTGAATGACTTCTTAAATTATTCATTTCTATATGATAATATATATATATACACATCCTAAAATGTTTAATCTTCAATTGTAAGTCTAACCAATGTCTTCCTTGATAATGTTTACCTATCTTCTTTATTGATATGTATGTATATAATCTGAAATAAGCAACAAATATTACCATAAAATTTAAATCGAAGAAATTATTCCTGATAAAGAGATTGGATTTTTGGTGACAAGTTGGGAGTTCTAATTTTTGGATAGTAACTAGTTGATTCTCAGGGAGACAATAGAGCAATATCTATTTGTGTCCCCATCAAACAGAATAATCTTCTCATTCTATGTTCTTTTTTTTTCATGCTTTATCATCAGAGCAAAAAACAAAACAAAACAAAACAAAACATTCCTATTATAAAGCCTGGAGGGTGGAAGGCAGTGTTTTTTAGCATGTGCCACTCAGGGTGACACCTGGAGCGTAAGCACTGATTTAAAATCTGGATCTGGCACTTAATAGCTGTGTGATCCTGGGTGATTTCTCAACTCTCCTGTGAGGTAGGAATAATAACCTGTAACTCATACTTTTATGGTTTAAAATTAAACACCAAAATGTATGAAAAGCACCAGCAGAGTGACTGGCTCATTAATGGTAGCCACTATTTTTACTTGTACATCAATCTTAAGAAAGTTTGAGGGGTCGGGGATTTAGCTCAGTGGTTCCACTGCCTGCCTCAAAAGCACAAGGTCCCAAGTTCAATCCCTGGTACCAAAAAATTAAAAAAAAAAAAAAAAGAAAGAAGAAAGTTTGAAAAGATTAGATGGAGAAATAGATAACACAGAAACTAAACTCTTCAAATACTGCCATTTCACTTGATCTTAGCCAAAAGGCCGAGAAGCGATTCAAATACTGCCATTTCAAAGGACGGTGTCTGCTTAACATATTTGGATCATATATATTTTTCCTCAAAAGAGAAATATATCATACTTTATAACAATATGGATATTTGTTATACTGCTTTGATTATGTTTTTGTTTTTTGGTACCAGGTATTGAACTCAGGACCTTGCACTTGCAAGGCAGGTGCGGTGCCACTGAACCAAATCCCCGGCCCTGCTTTGATTATATGTAGATGTGCTCTCATATATGTTTCATTTTTCTCTGATATGTATTTTTATTATTATTATTATTATTATTGGTACCGGATATCGAACGGGGACCTTGTGCTTGCAAAGCAGGCAGCGGAATCACTGAGCTAAATCCCTGACCCTTTACTTTTAATATTCTTTCCCTAATAGTTCTATTTTTAGACCTGATGTGATTTAATTGTTATTTAAACGTGAAGTGATTTAAATGTTAAAAATACACAGCACACAAAATAAGTAACATATACTCATACAAATACCTACACACCTATTTTACTGCTGTTCATAAAGTGGAGAAAGACCAGAGGAAATCGGAAATAACGGCTCTTGCCATGCTAATGCATTGTTAGTGTATGTAGGTATGATACCAAGGCAATGCTGCTGAGTGCGAAATCTTCAAATTAGAACCCTTAGAAGTCTAAGTCTGTGCATACATACACACACATTTATACTTTCATTTATGGCACACAACTATACATGTTAGTAAGAGTGCCTTTGTGGGTCAGAACTCTCTAAAACCAAACATATTTTAAGAGCAAGACCATTTCCATTTCCTAAAGCTCTGAAACACTAGCATCTATATTCAGTGTTGTAACTTAAAAGAAGAAAGTAAGGTCAAATTGCAATTCATAATAAATTGTTTACTTAAATGTGTAGCTGAAAGGAAAATAAACACATGAACAAATGGGCCATCTAGAATCAATTTTGAGAGAGAATGTTACTTGTTTCTTGAGCCATGGTGGTGATAGGTAGGTCAGCTGGGCTTGAATTCACTCTGTAGCCCATTGGCTTCAAACATTGTGGAGATCCTCCTGCCTCAGCCCCCAAACTGCTGAGTTTACAGGTATGTGCCACCACTCGTGGCATGGGAATATCTGTGTTATGGGTAGGCGTATTCATAAAAAAGAGAGATAAAGTAGAAGCTGAAATAATTCCCTTTAAGATAATAAAAAACACTATGTCTTATTAATATTATTAAATATTTAAAATAATTTTTACACCTAAAATCTGGTTTCAGAGATAAACCAAACCAAAATAATACCTTGCACAAGGTATTACATTCATTACCTTGCACAATGTAAGTATAAATGTTAGTGATTTTTTAAAAATGCTTGAAATAAGTTCATTTTATTTCTGTTTCAAGAATATGGAAAAGAAAATAAAAATTTTGGATTTGACAAATATTCACCAGAGAATATTTTGTGCATTAAACATATTTGAAATAATGTAAGCTAAAGTAAAAATGCTTAAAGATGTCAGTATAACAGCATAATCACAAATTAAAGGAATTAAAGAGAATTCAGGTTATTATTTAATGCTAAGCTTGATGTAAAGTTATAGGATAACAAGTACCCTTTCAATAGTTTTGATACATTTAGAAAACATACCGGCACTTGATAAGTGTCTTTCAAAATCTATATTATTTGATTATACTTTTAAAATCTGATTGAAAAATTACTATAAAAATTATACTATGCAAATGAAAATGTGCAAAACCATGAACATTTAAATTAATACTAATGAGGTAAACTATCTACTTATTTCAGTTCACAACAGCTGCACATATTTTAAATGGCTCAATTAAAGATTATTCAGATTAGAAAACTGATCCAATGTAGAGAGTGATGTCCTCATTAGGGATTTCATCAAAGAGGGTTTAAAATGAAACTTAAAAAATTATTCTGGGAATTTTTTGAGAACCAAAAAGAGCTATTCACAAGCATCTAAGCAGTAGAAACTATACCTCGCTTTTCATATTCTATATATTTTTCTCAATGATGAAATATCATACATGTATATACTTATGTCCTACCCATTTTAAGATTTTAAGACACTAAAAATTTGTTTTAAAATCTAAAATATAGAAACTTTTAAAAAGATTGATTTATTCACTTCTAATTTCCCTATATTAACATATGTTGGTTCCTTTTTTTACGTGGTTTTCACACCAAAAGTTACAATTTTGCTAAAAACAGATGTAACTAGTCCCTTGTAACTGGAGAACTGAATCAAAAAACTAAGGGTTCATTGCAGGTTAAATCCACAAAGCAAATATAGACAAACGAATAATGATAAGCATAGACATATGTAAAATATTACACATATACATACATCTGTCAAGAACGAAGTAACTATAAACAATTATAATTTTGCTCACAGTTAATTTACATTTACTATATAAATCTGAGATTTTAAAAATATTCTTCTGGGGTACCACCCCATTGATTATGCTCAGTGCAGGCTGTAAAGAGTTAACCTTGCAATTGGCTTGTTTATAGAAGTGAGTCTGTCCAAAGCCTATGTGCTGAGGCTTTATTTATTCTAAATAAAATATTTATAGAGGGATAATATATAATAGAAGTACAAATATGTGAATTTGGTATCCCATATAACTGAATGCAGTAATAAAGTTAAATAATTTCAAATATAGAGTGATTTATTTTTATATAGCTATTAATTTAATCCTATTCTAATGGCAAGTGATGGAAAAGATAAATCTGTATGTATGTGTATCGTTTATTTGACACTAATTATGAATTATCTGTATTTTCTCTGATAGTCTATAAGCTGGACTAATATACCATAAAGAGGAAGCAAAAAGAATTCATTCTTTTTTACTCTTAGAGTCAGTAATTTTCTTAGATGCCAAAAGGTGAATGTCTCTTTGGCTTTTCTGGCTATTCCTTACTCATGACCTCTCATTTTGATTCACTCAGGCTTACTGGTGGTTACAGAGTACATCCGCCCCTTTCAAGCCCCCTCACCCCACCCCGGCCCTAGTCACTGTGTGGTCAAGCTTCAGCCAGCAGCGGGCCTAGGCATCACCTGTCATAGAACTTGTGAGCCATGCCTTTTCCCACACACCCTGCTTTCTTTCTGGCTGTACCTCAGCTTTCTGAACTCACTACTGCTGGGATACTAAGCCCCAGAACTGAGTGAAATTCCTTTGTCAACCTCATGTGCCTTGGTAATGGCAAGGAGGAGGCCAGCAATATTTGTCATATTGTTTCCTTAAAAAAAAGAAGAAGAAAATAGAAGAGAAAAAAAGACCAACTACTGAAAAAAATGCACAACTCAGAGTTTTCAGATACTTACATAAGTCTGTTACATTTTACTCTTAAAATGCTTTTCACAATGTTGTTGAATGTGCCAAAATCATTCAGGAAATATTTTCACGTTTCATAATTACTAACTAAACAGTACTAAGAAAGACACAATGCATTATTCTCTCTCGAAGTTCTAGTTTCAAAAAAGAAAAAAAGGAAGTTGTGGTACCCCTTCTAAGTTATATATAAGTACAATAAATTGATAAGTACAATAAAAGGAAATACCCTTTTTTAGCTAATACAACATTTCTACATAAAGTATGCCAAAGATTAACTTAATTAGCACAGTATAAATGAAAGAATACTTTAAAAATTAAAAATAATGAGTACATATTTTGTGTCATGTTTAATGTACAGGAAGAATAGCATATAGTTTAGATCAACTCTACCTCTACAGGATTATTATAACACCATCTTTATCATTGTCTTTCTCAGCAAACCTAGTCTACATTTAGTCTACACCAAAATTAATTTTCTTACCTGTTTCCACAGAGCACTTATTGCCACACAAAATTTAATTTTGATGAAAATCATAAAAGATATGTTTCATCGTGTATATACCTATGAATAAACATCTCTACACACACACATGTAGTTCATTATTCTTGACTGTGAGGGCTTATGACTATTGACATTGTCAATTTTTATCTCATTACTCATCACTGCTTACTGTGGGTGCTAATAGTATATTTCCATAGAGTTTGCATGTGCTATAATGTAAATTCTGACATTGCTAGTGTCAGTCACTAATCTACTTCATTCAGTTCATGTCAAGATGATACATCACAATGCTCAACAACTGTCATCTCAGCTTTAAATAGATCTACATTTTCTCAACTTCACAATTAATTTTTTGTTTAGAATCTAGCTTCTTTTTGAAAACATGAGTATCTAACACAGTCTTATATATTCAAAGCAATTGCTGATTTAAAATATTCTCTCCAAAAATTAAGCATAAAGAATAATAGTTCCACATGAATAATAAATCAGTATAGAAAGAAAATTTATTAAAATTTACCATTTGAAAGATTGGAGAATCAGGTTTTAGAAAATTTTAAATTTTACTTTAAGAGTATTTTATAAAGATAAGTTTATGTTTACAATAAGTTAGAGTGTCACAATTTCAAGTTAAAACTTTCAGAGTTATACCGCCTGACATTTGGACATATTCTTGACTTTTTTCAATGTCTCTGTCCTTCAATATTTTTCCTTCTGTGTCTTTTTTTTGTATTCTCCTCTTACCTCTATTTTAAATATTTTTGTTCTTTTTCTTTCTCTTCCTATAGCTTTTCTTGTCTCTTTCCCTGCTGCCTTTCTCTCTGTTCTCGTGAATTACCTGTTCAATTGTCCCTACCAAAAATGCTCTAAATTAGTTTAAGTGAATCATTTGCCTCTTTCTCTCCTTCAATTTAGAAAATGGCTCCTTTTACACCAGAAGGTTTTTGAGAAGCATGTCAGAACACTTTCTCTCTTCCTTTGCTTTCTCTTGAGATAGTCATCTCTGTATTCTTATAAATTTAATTTCCCAAACCCATATAAATTTCTATACTATTCTTTTTATTTCTATTGTTTCAAACACATTTTAATTATCTCATATTTCTCCAAACATTCTCAGAGGTCAATTTAAAAAATTATTCAAAGTAAACATTATTGCAGTTCCTTGAAATTAAAACAGAAGTCTTAAAAAACTGTTTTCATGACCAACTAACTGAATTGTTTTGATAGCCACAATTATTGTAATAATATTCCAGTATTTTAAGATAATGAAATATTTGAACATAATCAAATATTTTGAAAGCACTTGCTAAAACTTGTTCAGTCATTTATACAAAAGATAATTTACTTCAAATGTAAGGAAAATCAGCTAAACTATATATATTAAAAAAAAAACTACTACAAGATTCAGAGGTTACCAGGTAAGATGATGGCAGATTCCAAGCCAGCTATCTACACAGGAAGAGTGCACTAATCTTTGCATTTACAAGAGAAATTGTGAAAATGCTCTCCTACATCTACTAAACAAATAATGTAATCAATTTCTAAAATCAAGCTTTGTGTATGTGTGTGTGTGCAGGTATCTAATAAACACTTCTTTTTGTCTCTGGACCTTTCTTGTAGCAATTCACTCCAAACCTCTACTACATACATTTTCTTTTAAGTGCAACTTGAGTTACATCACTCTTGCCCTGCTACCCCTTCCAGTTTCCTCCATGCCTGGCACATAAATTCATTTTAAAGAGACATCCCATAATGTATCTCCCATCTACGTTTCAAACCCAGTACAACCAGTGACATAGCTTAATGCCTTCAGGAAAACCAAACTTTCAGCTCTCTGCCATTGTTCTCCTCTGCCCAACCCTTTTATCTCAACTTGCTTATGTCCATACTCACTTCTCAGATAAGAATCAGCTTCTTAGCCAGGTACATGCCTGTAGCTCTAATACTTCAAGGGGCTGAGGCTGGAAGAGTGCATGTTTGAGCCCAATCTTGGCAATTTACAGACTTAGACACACCCTGTCCCCCCAAAAAAAAATTTAAAAAGGGATGGTGTGTAGCTCAGTGCTAAGGCCCTTGGTTCAATCACCAAATAAGAAAGAAGAAAAAAGAACCAGCTAAGAAAGAACTAGGATTTGGACCACCATTAAGTTAATTCTTTCTTCCTCTGAGCTTTAACAATGCATTTTTTTTTCCTGTTTGTGTGTGTGTGATTTTCTGTACATTTTGTTTCTATTGTCAGAGTCTAGGTGACACTATCAGTTGATTGAAAAGAGCTTTCTGCTTGACTGATCCTAATATCCACCCCTGTGTTTACTATGTGCTTCATATTAGGTAAAATTTAAATATTTTTGATAAAAGATTGAATAAAAAACACATCTCTAAAATTTTTTATGGCAAAAGACGAGGATTCTTATCAAAGAATGTAAAATAATATTTGTTAATAATACCTCTAATATAGGGGCCTCATCTATCACATTTTTTAATACCACATCCCTACAAACCTATCTTCAAGTTGTACTTCAAAGAACAGTAGCATATGTCTCACTACCAGGAGAAACTACTGAAGGATAATTCTTTATGCAAGAATCTCACTCTGGAAATGAAGTGACTGATTACCAAATCTCATCAGGGTTTCCCCCATCTTTAACACCTGTCTCCTTCTGTCTTTGACTCAGCTTATCAAGGCTACAGCTTTTGGTCACTCGGTGACACTTTTTCCTCTGTTTCTGATCTTTCTCAAATATGATGTTCTCTGGTTAGTGGATGAGGCTAAATCTCTTCCTACTGTGCCTAGAGACCAGACTTTGCTAATGAGGTACTGACTATTCCAACTGGCACCAAATTTTTCTCTGCTATTATTTTTAATTTTTTAATCAAGCTATTAATTATTCTTCTACTAGGAGCAGAAATTTATAGATTGTAACAACAACCTGCCTTCTATTCCAATACTACTCCTTTCTTTACTTCCCCACTTTCCTTCTTTGAGTAGAGACAGTCTGACACAATGCTTTCCCCTTGTCCTCAATACTTGGTAAAACTATTTTTAACCCTAACAGAAATCATTTTTTTTCTAAAAATGTATGGCTTGAACAACGTTGCTATAGATGGAATTATATCAGCTTCACCTTGTCATACTTTATCCTGAAGAAAACCAAAATCAATTAAACTCTTCCTGTTCATTTAGGTTGTTATTTAATATTCCTGTAGTAGGTTTAGTTGATGTTTTCGCCATATGTGTTGCCATTTACTTTTTAAATTATAGCCATGGTGAAAGCATTGGGTCCTCTTTCCTCTGTCACCTCTTCACCAGAAATGTGGCTACTATATTAGGAATCTCATTTTCTTGTCATGATCTAGCAAAACTATTAAAAGAAAGAAAAAGTTACTCTTGTTTCCACTTATGCATGTGAATTATGAAAAGTGAGGGTAAGGGCCATTCAGTGACTTGGTTAAACACCTTTGAAATTTTCTGAGATTGAGATGCAGAAAATATCATAACTGCATTTTAACTGACATTTTATGTACATGGGGAGAGTGACATTCAAATGGGTACTTCTGTTTCACTGATTCAAATGTGGCAGGTTATAATCATGGAAGTAAGTAGTACATAGTTCTTTCTTTCATATTGTAGAACAAAAATTATAGAAAATTTGTCTATTAAAGTAGGTTATAATGTAATAAATTTTATTTAAAAGAGACAACAAAATTTAGGTGGGGGTATATTTGAGTAGCAGTGTAAATGAAAAATAAATTTTCTTACAAAATATCCTGATCTCTTTTCCTAAAACCTCTTAAAGAGGGAGTTGGAATACTTTTGAAATAGTCACTCCTACATGTTGAATTCATGTAACTTAGTAGCAAGCTTTGGATAAATGTTCTCCTAACCATGTTTTGGTCATCAGGTCTAAATGGAACCTACAAAATGGTGCATTGACTGTACAGCACGATATTGTTTGACACTGGTGCCTCTAAAGAAAGTCTGACTGGGAAATAGATAGTTTGTTTCTCTCTTGGGCTACCATAAAGCATTTCTACAGTATTGAGTACTTAATGCCATTTTTGCCACTGGTTACATTTCAGACATGGGTAAAGTGATATTTTATCTAGTCAATATCAAACATATAGAAATATTATGCACCACTGGAACATACCACTAATGCCATATCCCACCAATCATTAAGATTAATGACCAGAGGTGACTAGGTTGCTGGTATCAGAGATCCAGTGTTAGCCTTGAATTTATTGTGGGCATATATCTGCTTAAAATTATAATGTACTTTATATAAGAATTTAAGTGTAGAATTAGGACAACATAGATAATTCAAGATGAAAATGTAGGTTATGGCTGACATATTAGTATAGTCAAGGAAAACAAATAGGGGTGTGGAAGTTACCCTAGTAACTATCATTATACCCTGTCTACTTTTTGGATTTGTAGCCACAACTATAGTTATCCACCATGTCCATAGGTAAATGTACTAAAGCATACTTGAACATAAATATTTGGTACATGTGTGGCTTATACTCACTAAATAACAGTTTATGAGACATTTCTGTGACATTTACATTATAAGCAATCCAGGGAACGAAGAAACCTGGGTAAATGGGTAAAAATATCCCATATAATATACTTTGTAAAGGTGTCACATGTAAAAATGCCTACTTTCTTTTAGTTTTCAGATACTTTTTGCCAGATGAATGTTCGTGTATAATTTTGAGTGCTTTTTTAAATGGTATATTCTCAAGTTCAACACAATCCCTGATCGTGGGAAATACGGTCTAGGCTGATCATCCTAACACATTACTTTGGTGAGTGCAGAGCTCTAATAACAGTGTTGAGGTTTCACTGTACAACAGATCCAGCAAAAGGTTTCACAGCCACCTCTAACAGGACTGCACTGTGAAGACATACGCTTATCCTTTATTTAGGATGACAAAAACTTAAACATATCTTTCAGTACTGTCTCTTTTTCTCACACAGATACACTGAATATCAGTAATCTGGACACCAAGTTATTTAAAGCTATTATTTAGCACCATAATAAGTAGTAATTTAAATACAAGGTAAAATCACTACATTGTCTTGTTTACTACTGATCTTAATTTTAAGCTGACGTTCGATGCTCCCAAAAAAGGCAGCCTATGATTTGTTATCATTAAACTGTCAACTCTGCCTGAGTTAGAAATAGATTCACACTACACTTTTTACAGCATATCACTTTATTTTCTATCAGTCAAAAAAATCTAGAATCATTTTAATTGTGTCTGTGCTATTTTTCTATTAACTGTTTCATGCATTTTTTCCTGGCCTTTTAATTGCAGTTTAATAGTGGTCATTAACACATTAAGGGGTGTTAGAAGAACATTTGAAGTCCTCTTGACTTCTACCAAAGTTGACACTTCAATGCTAGAGTAATTTCAGCTATTCATTTATTTAATAGTGACCTATGCAAATGTGGAGCCATGTCATTTTACAAATTGACTGTAATAATTAAGTAGAAAGGCAGAGTAAAATGAAACAGGCTATAATTAGAATATAACTGCTACAGTATTACGTCAGCTAGAATAAAATAATCTCAAATGATTAAATTGGTTGCAATTATTAAGAATCAGTTTAATGTACCCACTGTTCTGATTTTTACGTTTCTCTTTTTTGTGTGCATTAGATGTCACCTCATACAATTTATGTATTTTATTCATCTTGGTAAAATAGGCATTACAAAAATTTAATTAAGTAGTAAAAGACTTCACATTATTCTGCTGAATTCTAAATTAGTTGTAGAAACTAGTCAGAGTGCATGCTACATGCTACTCAGATCATTTCAATTAGCTGTATCTATTAAGCCACCCAACATTCCTCTTACACAGTAAATGTATGTAACATGTCACTTGTCATCAGGACATGTATTTTAATCATATAATTATTACAGCTTTCCCAACGGGTTTTTAGCTGCATCATTTTTTTATCTATATGATTTAAAAGTAATATTTGAGCCATCTTTTTAATTCTCCGAATGTTCAACATTGGAGACTCTCACAAACTTGGAGCCAGGCCTGGCCTCATGGGTATGGAACATATGCAACAGTACAGAACCCCTCCTTAATAAGAGAGAAGGGCTCAAACTTAGCTTAATGTTTTGCTCTTGCTGCACTGACAATCTTAAAATGTTTCCCCAAAGAGCTCTTTCTGGTCCTTCTACATTGGGCCCTATAAATTATGCACTTGCCGTGCTTGAAAGATCTAGGAGAAAAGGTTAATGTCATTAAATATAATAGTAAAAAATTTGGCCTTTATTTATCTCATTATTAAAGTTCTCCTACTGTTTACTTTCAAAAAATAGTGTGGATAAGGAGGCTATCTAGCCAGTCAGTTAAATTAGCTAAAAACCTTGGCAATTGGTGGGGCTCGAGTCATCACAGCCAGATTATTTCCATGCACATAAACTATGTTCCAATTAGCATCTAGTATTTGTTTTAATTTTTTTTCTAATCACAACAATGATGCTATATTGCTATAGCTACAATAGTGCTACAGTCAAAAGAATGTTTGAATATGTTCAAATTCAGATCATGTGAGTAACCATGACATATAGTTGAGAAAAACTGATTTTATCTAATATATATCTCCAAATTCTGGAATATCTTTTATCCCATGAATGTAAGATAAGACTTGGGTATTTACAAATTCAATTATTTACTAAAGATGACCAATATTAGCCTCAATATTTGGTTATTATTATCTGAAAATCTGAATTTTTATATATACCAAGATACTGTCTTCTATGAGGATGTTTTTGATAAGTTAACTCTCTACTATGATAGCCTCATTCATTTTCATCCATCTTGACAAGTTTAGCACTTTGATCAGTAATTCTGGAAGTGCAGTCAAGAAACTTCATGTATCACTATCAACTAGAGAACTAGTTTAAAATACAAATTCTTCCTGAATCAGGACTTAAGGTCTCCTTCATTCTTTAATTTTTCCTGTCATTTATTCACTAGTTTAGATTTTCCTTCAGAGTGTATTATAATGATTCTGCGCTATACTGCCACATAACCTGATGTGATATATAGCCTGACCATCTGGCTTTTGTTCTATGAGGGCATCTCTTTAAAACTCCAAGACAGGAATTGTCCAAAATACAAGTGAAGTCATTTTTCCTCCTTAATTTAGTATTACTGCCTTTATTCCATGATGGAGTTCTAATGTTGCTTCCAATAGTTTGAAGAACAATAAGGAAACTGTTACCATACTTAGAAAACAATCTGATAACTATATATTCCATGAAACGGTTTTAATAAGAATGACCAAGAAATAATTAAACAATATAGAGCTTGGATGAAAATTAGCACATATATGTTATGAAAGGTTAAAAAAATCCTTAAACATTTAATTCTTGATTTCTAAGATCCTCAGATAGGAGTAGGGAAAATCTTAAAGTAAAATTTTCCATTGTTAAATAAACTGACTTCTCTTTATTGTACAAAAAGACCACTACATCTTTTGCCATCAGCACTGTTGTAATGGTCAATTCTGCCAAATATATCAACTCAACAGCTTTTAATTATAATTATCTTTCTCTTCATTTTAACACTCAAGCAAAAAATAACTTACCCTAATTTTCTAACCGTTTGACTCTTCTTTTAATGAATATTGAGTGTAAAATACAATATACTTAGGGCATCATGAGGTCAAATGAGTAAAAAGAGAAAATACTTATTCTAAAAAGAATAACAATAACTTTTTGAAAAACTACTTAGAATTTGAAAGAATGCCTTGAGCTTCAAAATTACTTCTCTTTTTCCAAATGAAACTAGAGTTCTTTATTATAATATAATTGTAATTAATATTGTGCAGTTGTAATAATATAATTATTATTAATTACATTTTCTAAATGCAATTAAAATCCATTGGTTGGAACAAAGGCAATCACTGGATTACAATTATCTGTATTTCTAAAAAGAAATAATTAATATGGCAGGTTTCAGTTACATAGTACAAATAACCAGAGACTGTATGTCTTATAACTATTAATATACATGGAACAATAATAAACACTAGTAATATATGCACATTTTATTCTGGAAGGCAAATTTTAAACATCTTTCTTTAATACATTTGTAATTTAATTGGTGATTAAAAAAACACCATTCACTCAGATTCATATATATATTTATGTGTGACATCTTGAATGACACATATTTAACTTTCCAGAATCATATATATCATAATATATCACAAACAGCATCATTAACACTTCAAATAGGGGTTACTTCTGTATTCATGAGTTAGAATTTAATAGTAGATTAAATGTAATTGCTAGTGCATACTTATAATAATGTTACAGAGTTGTCAATTAAGTGTTGTTAACAGGAGGTTAAATTTTCTATAAGTTCAGAGACAATGTCAAATCTCAAATTTCAGAGTTTACACTAATATTATTCATATGATTTATGCTACTTTTTAAAACCTCAGTTTATTTAGCAGTAAAAGGGTCTGTAAACAATCTCATTGAGTCTAAATAGATGAAAGGAATAAGGAGGGCTCTCAGCAAGATTAATAGCAAAGTGTAAAAGGTTGTTACCTTGAGTTGCTAATAGCAAAACACTTTTCATTTCGAAAAAATAAAAGGAAAAAACACAAATTTCAAGATGTCTTTCTTTGTCTTTTTAAAAAAATAACACTTGTAGCTTTCATTGTGTGTGACTGTCCTTCAATAATCCTCTATTAAGGTGTTAGTTCTTAATAAAGATGTCATTATAGAAAAGATATTCATATCAATGGATGAGGGCCACAAAGCCATTTTACTTCAAATTTTTTCTAATTTAATCTTCTCCATTAAGAACTAAAGGATTTAATTTAGAATTCTCATGTTTTAACCTAGACTTCCCATTAAGAATAAAATTTATCTTACTAAATTTTTGGTATAAAGTTGTATACATTGAAAGAGTCCAACCATCAAAACCCCCAAAGATACTCAGAATCTTCACTTAGGCTCCACAAATGGCAAAGGGATGAAGAAATTCTCAACATATAGGAAAGGTAGAGAAAATCCGCTGTCCTTGAAGCCTTTCCTATTAAATTTACTTGACAGGGATGACACCTACTCTCAGACACCTTTCTATCTCAAAGGTGTCACTAGACTACCCACCTGGCTGAATGCAACTCTCATGGTAAAATCCAACCCCCTTACTCTATTTTGCGGGTTACACTCATTAATTTATGTTTGTGATAATGCCATTACATAAGTACTCCACACAAAAGGAATTCAGTGAAATAACTTAGCAAAAGTGAATTTCTCTACTTTAGGACATTTTAGTTTCAATACCTGATTGTGAATAATATATACATAAATAGCAATTTTTCTCCTGCTTGAGAAATCATTTATAGTTCTCCAAAGAGAACTCCTGATACTTATTCTAATCCTGCTCTCTACCTCTTGCTGCTCTGTTGATGATTCGTATGGTGAGCAGCTACCCACCTGGCCCTTTTAGTAAAGACTGGGTCTGGAATCTGGATGTGTGCCACCATCTTTGCCCTAGTAATGTATAGGGCATATATTCACTAGGTAAGCTCTCACACTGCAACTGACTCGCTGAAGGAAGCAAAAGTGGCACTGTCACAAACAACTAATTGCAGTATTTGGGTAAACTTACTGGAGTAAATTTTGCCATTCTTTGCTAATAGAAAATAGAAGAGAGAGAATGGAAGGACAATAGCCATGGTTTACCTGTTACTGGCCAACAATGGAGAGCAAAGAGACCTCTATCCTGAACCTGACTGACTCTGAAGTTGGGTTAGCATTCCCTTCAGCATCATGTTCCTTTATGATATGATTATGAAAGAAATTGTATAAATGAAGAGAAATAATGCACATAATTCCACCTGAAAGACCAAGAATTCTGCTATCAAAATTGAAGTTGAAACATATCTTCCTGAAAAGTCCATGTTGGGTATAACTTTGATACTTTGAATGCAAGGGGCTTTAGCCAAATGTTATGAATTGAACTGCAAACAAACTGTCATGGGCTTTGATTTCAGTGCCCCAGATCCCTACTATTTGTTTTCCTTTTAAAATTATATTAATTTACTTAATTGCTCATTCAACTAAAAGAATCACAATGTGTTAGAATGAATGGCACTTTTAAATGACTAATTAAAATAATTTGTTAATTTTATAAGTTAACTAAATGATGGAAAATGAAAAGTTCTAAGTATAGCTAACATTGAATTAACTGGATTTTTAAATGGCATATAAATCAGATTTTCTGTGCATCTTTTCTGGAATAAACAGAAGTTCTTGCCTTCTTTTGTTGATCAGCCACATCTAAATAAAAGCTCTGATGCTTATGTGTTGACCAAAACTATTTTTGATACAACAACCATAAAAAGGCTCATGGGTTTGTTTGAAGATTTTTCTGATTAGGTCTTTCTGCCCTCCAGGAAAGGTACAGAGAACTACTATGAGCATATGAAAAGAAAAAAATACTTATACTTTAAAATATAGTGACAAATATTTATCAACTCTTCATTTTTTTTCTTTATAAATATCTCCAATAGTTTTTGGATAATGCTCTTACATATCTCCAATTCTACCACCTAATGAAACAGGCAGAGTTAAATGCATGGCCACATAAGGAGATTAAAAAGAACAGGCCTAAACAAATTTGACAAACGATTAAGTACATCCATGCCCACATCACCATCAATAAAATGTGGAACATCTCCATTGCCCAAAAAAGCTTCTTTATACCTTTTGTAGTCTATCATACTCCTTAAATTCCTGGCATTGGGCAATCACTGATCTATTTTAAACACTATATATTACTTTGAGTATTTTAAACTTTACATAAATGAAATTGTATTTCATATAAGTGAACGTGCATTCTTTTGTATCTGTCTTCTTTTGCTTAGATGATTGTTTCCATAATTTGTCCATGTTTGGGGGATAAATAATCATTCCCTTTTTATGTTTAAAAATTGAGTAGTATTCTCTTATGAGTTTTATAAATTTACAAAATGTATTTATTAATTTGCACAATTTTTATAGTTGTTTATGTTATTTCCACTGTGAGGCAATTTGAATAAACTTGCTATTAATATTTATGTATATTTTTAAACACTTAAGTTTTTAGATTTTTCAAAGTCAATAGATATGCAATTGCTTAATTATTTGGCATGCATAAATTTAACTTTATAAAAATATCTCAAAGAGCTTTCTAAATTCGTACTTTTTATAGTCATCAGCTTTTTTTTTTTTGGTACCGGGGATCAAACTTGGGACCTTGCGCTTGTGAGGCAGGCAAGGCACCACTGAGCTAAATCTCCAGCCCAGTCATCAGCTTTATATGAGCTTTCTTATGCCTTTCTATCCTTGCTAAAACTAGACATTGTCAGTTTATTTTAATTTAGCCTCCAAATGATTTTGTGGGATTACATTTCTCAAATGATTAATAATAATTAACAGCTTTACATGTACATATTGGCAATTGTATATCTTTGTAGTGTGTTGGTTCAAATGTTTTGCATATTTTAAAATAGAATCAATTTCCTTTTTTAATATTGAACTGTAAAGTAGTTTTAAAAATATTTGTTCTCATGAAAACCTATTATCATACATATATAAAAGAAATACGCGCTCCCAGACCTCAGAATAAGTGAAATAAGCCAGAGGGCCATAATCACATGATGTTACATATGTAGAATTTAAAACAATCCAACTCAGAAGCACAGAGTAGAATAGTGGTTACCAGAGGCTGCTGGATGGAGGCTAATGAAAAATGTTAGTTGGAGGGTACAAAGTTTCAGTTAGAAAGATATATTTCACAGTATGTTAGTATAGTTAACAATAATGTAAATTTTCAAAACTGCTAACAAATTTTAAATGTTTTACCATAACATTTATGGTTGAAGTGATGAATATGTTAATTAGCTTGGGTTAGTCATTCTAGCTTGCTATACATATAGTAAGCATAACTTTGTGCATATACTTATATACAATTACTGTTTGCCAATTTATAATAAAATATTATACATGTATATATTTTGTCCCAGACTTTTGTTAGCTTTACTTGTCTCTCTTGTGAAGATTAGATTTTTTTTTTAAATATTATGAAGTCCATTTGGTCAATTTTTTTGTGGTTGTTTTAGGCCCTATATAAAATTTCTTTGTCTGCTCAGATATCAGAATATTTTCTTCTATATTATTTTAGATCCTAATAGTTTTTAGGTTTTGTACTTAGCTTTATAGTTCACATCAAATTATGTTTTCATTTGGTATAAATTAACAGTTGAGATACTTTTATTTCTACACAGATATCTATTTATCAACATTCATTGAAAATATTTAATTAATTAGGTAAAGGTAATCAATTGCTTTGATAAGTTTAGGTGTATTATTTACATTAAACAGAAATATAATTAACTTTATATTAATTTAGCATCCTATTACCTTGTCAAATATAATTATTAATTATTCTGTGAATTCTACAGATTCTTTGATTGTAAAAATAAATTACCATATAATTTGCTATTAAAAACACCTTTGTCTCCTTTTTTTGATATTTATATCTCATGTCTTTTTCTTGCCTTATTTGATTGGCAAGCATCCCTTACGCCAGGTAAGAGCATCTTGATTTTACCCTTAACCTTAAAAAACACATACTGTTTCACAATTAATTATGAAAGTAGAAGCTTCTTATTTCTAGCACACTGTGAACTTTAAATCAGTGGATGTCTAATTTTATCATATTTTCATATTACATTTTCATTTTCTACAAATTTTTTGGTTATAGCTTTTCTCCTTTATCTGTGACTTTCACTAATAGATTTTTGAAGGTTAAATCAAGATACAGGTCTGAAACAAACTCCACTTGAACATATTGTATACTTCTTTCACCATAAGGCTGAATTCCATTAAAAAAATTTTGTTAGGATTTTGATATCTATTATTTTGGTAATTATTGTTCTTTATATTTTACTTTGTTTTGTTTTGGGCCTGGTTTACTATCATAGTAATTCAGTTTTCACAAACTGAAAAGAGAAGTACAGTGGGACCTTGATATATGAACTAGATAAGTTCCCAAGGGCTGGTTGTAACTCAAGTTAGTTGTAAGTCAATACAGGTGAAATCTAGATGCTTACCTCAGTACACACTATACACCACAAGAGGCAGATGAATTTTCCATTAACCTAATTAACCCAAGATGTTAGTAGGTAAGGCTGGTTGTAATTTGAGGGTTCACTGTATTTTTTTTCCTTCTGCTATTGTGACAAAATAGTTTAAAATCATTGAATTTCTTCTTCTAGAAAAGATAATAAAGGCTGCTGAACCTGATGTTTTAATATACCTGTTTAATTGTACATTCAACTTATTTATAAAGTTATTCTAATTTTAAAAAATTCTTTTTATAAAAGAATTTGTCATTAAATTTTCTCATAAAAATTGTTTATATTTATTCTGCATAATTTCTATAGCTTTTGCAGAATTGTATCTTCCAGTACATTCTCAATAAGTATTATATCATTACATATTTTTTTCTTTTAAAATGTTAAAAATTGTATTGAAAGAAAATTAAACTACTATTTATCAGCTTGATCCTTTTTAGATTTATTTTTAAGTTTTGGTATTTTATAGACTTTGCTTTATCTTTTTGTTGTCTTGTGCACATCTATTAGAAATTAATTATTTTAGCCACAAGTGGCTGGAAAGTATTTTACTTTTGCCTTTACTTTTGAAAGATATATTTTCAATAATCACAGAATTATAGGCTTATTATGTTGTATTTATTTGTCTTTTGGAAAGCTAATGTTGTCATATTGTATACCTGATGATTCACATGACTTTATATTAGCTATCAATAGTAATCATATCTTTGTTCTTCAGTTTGTAACATTTTTTGATGCTTTTAAGATTGTTCCTTCATCACTGATTTTTATAGCTTTTGTTTATAGTATGCCATGGTGTACATTTTTATTTGTTTCATGTTTGCTAAGTTTCTTGTATCTGTGAGTTTATCGATTTTCTCAAATTTGTTAAATGGCAGGATTTTTTTTTACTCAGATATTATGCTTACTGTTGTCCCAACATCACTGAGACTTCATTTCCTAAGTTTATTTTGTTTTATTCTTCATTTGGCATAGTTTTTCTTGGTATGTGTTCATGTTTAACATTCTTTGATCTGTCTAATTTTCTGCACACCTAGTAGATATTGTATTTCCAATATTGTGTTTATGTTTTCACTTATACAAGTTCTATTTTGTTTGTTTTCTCCTTTCCATTTCCCTTTTTAATATTCTTATTTTTATTTAAATTCTTGAATGCACATATAATGACTCTGTTAAGGTCCTTGTTTATTAATCTCACTATTTATAGAATTTTTTTGTCTTTATAAAATAAGTTCTTCATGTTAGCCATGCTTTCTTCCTTTTTTACATGTCTAGTAATTTTTCTTGAGTGCTAGACATTAAAAATATTCTTTTGTTTTCTTTTAAAATATTAAATATTGCACTGAAAGAGAGTTAAGGTGTATTATTTATCAGCTTGATCCTTTTTAGGGTTATTTTTAAGTTTTGGTATTGCAAGTATTTAGCCTACTGACAGGACTGGCCAACCTGAGGTCTCCATCAAAATCCTAAATGTTCGGCCTGGGGATTTAGCTCAGTGGTTTCGCCACCTGCCGCGCAAGCACAAGGACCCGAGTTCAATCCCCAGTACTAAAAAAAAAAAAAATCCTAAATGTTCATTTAGGTCTCTCTACTCTGGCTGTTTAAAAGTTAAATTTATTCCATCCCTGTGTGAATTCTTGGGATTCTTCCATTCAAGCTTTAATAATGCATCTCTTCCTAGCAATTCTTTGTTTAATTTCAAGGCACCTCATAGTAACACTAGTGCACCATCAAAGTTGACAAAACATGTAGGATTTTAAAGGATCTCTCTGGAATAATTTCTTTCCATAGTTCCCTCCTTGTTGATTTTTATTTCATCCAAATTCCAGAGAATTCAACTACCCATAACTATGATCTCCTTCTCTTCAATTTTGTAAGGCTATAATAATTTACTGCGGTTCCCAAACCTAGATACTTTATATACAGAGCTAGGGAACTCATAGGATATACCTGATTTATTCCTTTTATTTCAGTGATCACATCCATGGTTACCAGTGATCTAATGTCTGAGAATAGTGATTTCACATGTTTTGCTGACATGGTATCATTATTTATAACAGGGTGTCACGTCTGAGCCATTTATCTTTGAACAGTCAGAAACAGAAGTTCTTAATTTTAAAAATTTTGCCTTACTTTTAAGTACAGTGAAACTAAATTTTGCAGAATATCATGTGACAATCATATTTCACAATACATTTTTTGGGAGGAGGCTAAAACAAGTACTCCTGAAAGGCACTACAGCTAATAATGGATGAAAAGAGTTTCTTATCTAATCTGTGTGAGAGCATTATTTCTGTCATCTGTATGCATGTAATATTATCCATAGGAAATATTGTTCACTGGAATTTAAAATCTCCCTCTTGGGACTTTCTATATCTTCAACTAACAAAAAAGTAGGAGTGGAATATTTATTAAAGTTTACATATATTCGTTTTTAAAAGAAAAAAATCATTTTGGACTTTTTATGATATAGCAACTCCAGATCTTTACCTTATGGAAATTCGCTTTAAAAAGGACCAAAACCAAGAATGAAGAAAAACAGAAAGAGTACACTTCGGAATAACATTCCAAAATGGTAAAATAAAATATGTAATGCATATGGAACAAAAAGGAGATAGATTTTTAAAAGCAAAAAGGAGAAATATCCTACTAATGCATGCAGAAGTGAATTACCTAGCTACAAAATTGCATCCATTGGATTTGTGAAACCCCCCACGTGGTGTGACTTGAAGCTCCCTCTGGAGAGAGGTGCGAGGAGAAGGAGGTCTGTGGGAAGGAAGGGAGGGAGGGCAGACTGAGCAGGAAGAACATGAATAGAGCTTAAAAGTGAAGAAGCACAAAGCAAGTTATGAGGATGAAAAGAAAACCCAGTTTGTCTATATTGAGGAGGTCTACTACAAAATAAGACTGGAAAATATAAAATAATTTGGGGCTAGATTATGTAAGCTTTTGAATTCCGGGCTGAAGATTTGCTGCCTTTTTTTTTCTTTGGTTAAAAATGGGGAGTCCCTGAATGTTTTTGACTAGGGGAAAGAACTGACCTTTGGGTCAATTACTCTGGCTACAATGTGTAAAGTAGATTAGAAGGAGAGAACCAAACTGAAGAGACACCCTGGGAGGCTATTGAATTAGAACAGGTGACAAGTAATAAAAACCTGAACTAAGAGAGGAACAGTAGAGCTGTGAAGAAAAGGAGGAATTCAAGATATCTTTCATGGGTCAAATCTGTTGCACTTAGTAACTAATGAAATCTGAGAATATTGCTAAAAAGAGATTTCTGAAACTTTTAAGCCTGAGTTGCTGAGGACGTGGTGAAGTAACGGAATAAGGAAGAAAAGCAGATTTGAATGGCTGTAGGTGTACATGTTTAGGGTATCTGTGGTGGTGTTTCCTTGTGGCAATGGAACTTTAGGGAAGAGAATCAGTTTTAAAAAGTAGGATAGCTAAATTCTAGAGGTAGAAGAATTACTGTTAGGTCATAGTTGATTCCCATAAATGCTCAGTGAGCAAATTCTGATGAGTTTCAATGGATATTTTCAACTAATTTCTTCAACAATTATTTATTTAACAAGTACTATGTACCAGGTATGGCTCTAGGTATTGGGCAATAAGATTTTCAATCGAAATGATATCTCCCTTATGGAGAACCTCACCTAGTGGGAAAGACAGTTAAATGAGCATTTACAATAAACAATAACATGTACTATTTAAAGTACCAGATGATATGAAAGAAGATAGCATGGACTATCCCAAGTGTAGAATCTTCAAAGATGAGTCCTTAAAAAAATATCTAATTCAGCTAAAAAAACAAAAACAAAAACAAAACAAAACTGAGTAAGAACCAGCAAAGTGGCAGGGACAGGAGAGATTTCAGAAAGAGGTAAACTCAGTTGCAAAGAGTAAAACAGTGAGTTTTTTGAGGAATAGAAAGAAGTTCATTATGGCTGAATCACAGAGTATGAATGAAAAAAAGGTAGATAAATAGATGTGAACCAGATCATAGAATGTCTTGTTCACCTTTCAAAAGAGCATGGGCTTTGTCTTAGAATTGCAGATTTCCGACTGAAGGTTTGTGGGGAAGGGAAACATCATGATCAAATTGGCAGGTTTTAATGGTTTATCCACTTTGAGCTAAAATATTTACTGAGTGGTCCTTAGAAGTTTACACACAAATAGGAGACGTGTAATAAGATAACATTGACAATAATTTAAAATAATATTTATAGAAGCTCAAGCTCATTAGACAAATATAAGATACTATAGGAACACGGATGAGTGGGAAATTAATATTGTCTATGAGAAGGGAAATATTAAAGAAGACCATTTTGAGTTCACCCTGGTATGTTAAATAGGCCCTTCAAATCAGTAGATTAAATCCCCCAGTAAAATTTTGCATCTTTCATGGTCTCTCATCTGGGTCCAATTATTCCTGTGTCTATCGCCACCAATTCTCTCCTGTTTGTTTTTATTTATCTTTAATGCTGATTTAGAGTTGTTTGACATATTGGAATATGCATTAAAACGTTGACTTATCCAACCACAAAGGCACTCCAAGCACAATATTCACTAAATACAGTAGTATATAAGTATTTCAATATTGTAGGGAGTAGCATAATTTCGCCAGCAGGTACGTCTTTTCTGGTCATTAACGCTGAAAGTAAGCTGTTTCCTCACTTTCTTTCTTCAGGAATTTGGCTCTTTTTTGTGTGATAAAGATTGCTATTACTCATTCCTCTACCTTTCTCCGCTTTCTCTTGGTCGCTCTCTTCTCTCTATTCTCACTCTCTTCTCTCTGTTCTCTCTGGCTCACTCTATTCTAGTTCACAGTCCTTTCTGCTAGTGTTTTCTCTTTTGGTTTAATGTTCCATTGAAATAATAGGATTTAAAAACATCATGGTCTCCTTCTCTTGGGCACCAGTAGTATTTCTGGTTTGTCCACGTGTTAGGAGGGTTTCCATAATCTTCAAAATAAATGTATGGTAATAGTAATACTAATTTTAAAATTCCTCTTATTATATGACAATATGTTATTTAATCCTCACAGTAGCCCTAAGAGCAGTAATGCTTGGTTTGAAGGTTGCTCTGGAATCATACTGTGTATGTTCAAATCTCCATTCTACCACTGTGACTTTGAGCAAGTTATAAACCTGTCATTGTCTCAGTTTCTTTACTTATAGAAAGGATATTAAAAGAGGAGTTATGCATATATAGAAATGTGTTATGAAATATTCCTAAAATACCTTGAAGAAGTTCTAGCACACAAAGGTACTACATAAGTGATTGCTAAGCTTTGAGATAAAAGTACATTTTGAACCCATTTATGTTCTAGTTTTGCTATAATATGGAGATAATATAGGACTTACTTCATAGGGTTGTTCTGAGAGTTAAATTACACAGCATGTGCAGATCATAAAAATATGTCTGGCACATGGTAAAGCTCTCATGGGTTAGCTGTTAATATTTTTAGCATTTTAACCTCTGACATAGAGATTTAGACAGATTAACTGAACTAGGCAAAGTTAAATGAGTTATAAGCAGCTGAACCAGGTCTTTGCCCAAAACAACCCTGTCAAAATGGCTTCCGGCAGCGCAACTTTACACAATTTCTGATTGCGACTTCCTATCATTGAGCCATAAATGCCTTTTCTTTTCCTTTCATGTCTAATCATAGGTTTTTTTTATCTGTAAGTTTTGAAATACATCCGTGTCATTCATCTCTTCTCAATGTATTGCTAGAGCTCCATTTGCAAGAGAGGGCTGAGTTTATGGAAAGTTACAGAGATTAGTGATTATCAGTTCTCAGTTTTTCTTGGGATGGGTGACTTTTCCTCTGCCATGACTTCATTCTCAACTGCCACACTGGATCACAAAGTAGGCAAGCTCTGGTAGGATGGAGAAGGCTGGGGGTCTTGAGACAATCTCACCAAGTGCATCTGGGGACACTTATTCCACATAGTTAAAATTGTCATGCAGATTAAAGGACTACAAAGACACCCGTCCATCTTTTTTGAGTATTTGTTTCTTTTGAAGTCCTCATGTTTATCTGTGATAGAAATTAAAGAAAAATTCTGGACACGGTGCAGCACACCTGTAATCCCAGTATTCTGGAGGCTGAGGCAGGAGAAACACCACTACTTTGAGACCATCCAGGGCTACATAGTGAGTATATAGGGAGACCTTGCCTAAGAAAACCAAAAAAAGAAAGAAATTAAATTGTTACGTATCCATGTAGTATTGGTAATATAAGCTAGGTTATATCTAAATCAATAATTCTTCATCTTTCACCTTGCATTTGCCCAACCATAAAAACCAATAACAAGTTGTATTTTTTTAGATGAAGCAGGTATTTATTGGACAATTACATATTGAATTTAACTCACATCAGTATACAAGTTGTATTTTTTAATAAAACAGCTATTGCAAAACAACTTTAGGTAAATAATGTCAGCCATGTATGCTTTAGGATGCTTTCATAGGGAAATATCTGCACAATTTTGGGGGAGTAGGACTTGCATAAGTATTTACATAACAATTGGGCAAAGAGAACACAGCCATGCAGCACATTTAAAAATACTTCAGCTACATTTTCTTTGGCAGTAGACACAGAGATCAGGTATCAATCAGCACTCCATTTGTTTTCAGCTGTTCCACAAAATCTATAATCAGTCTCAAATGTGAATTTGGGTTCGTATATTCTTACCTTTTCTCATCTGTTGAATGAAGTGCTATTCTCAGAAAATGGACACATACTGAATGTTCAAATTAAGAATCAACTGAATGAGATGATGTCTCTGCTTTCTAAAATTAGCCTCATAAAGGCCAAAATCATTGCTTAATTATGAGATTATTTCTAAGGAATAAGTATTTTAAAAATACAATTCTCTACTAATACTGAGTACAATAAACACTGATGTATAATTCTGGAAAAGCCAGAAACTCTTTTTTCCAAAACACAAAAGAAACATTTTTCAACTAAATTTGAAATTAGGGCTAATTTATGGTCCCTGAAAAGGAGAAATTCTGTGGGCATATGGATAAATTATTAGAAAAATAGATGGAAACATAACATAACAATTCTTATAATTTTCTTCCTATAATCACATATACATATAATATGAGAAAATGGAAATCAAGGCTACATCAAAAACAGTTGCTGCTACTTAGCCATTAATCTGTTGTAGGCGACAAATTCACAAACGAGGTCTCTATAGTCAGGTAAGTTTTATGATGACTGAGATTTGAGGAATAGTTTGGCAGAAACACTTTCAAAAGTGCCAGTCCTAAATAGTATTACTGGATTAAATTGAAGTAAACATCATTTGCTTCATATTTTCAGGTATGACGTATTACACAAACATCCAAGTGTAACTTGTCTCTGTTGTTACCAGAGGGATCTTGTGTAGAAATGTAGACAAGCTGAGAAAAAGAAAAGAAATTCATAGGGAAAAGAAGAATTGTTGGAAAGTAGAAAGCACTTAGCAAACATAAAACTAGGGGAAAAGTAATGTGAAATATATTTTTGAATTAAGACTTGGTCATTAGGTCAATTCATATTCCCTCTATTCTTAAATATTTAGAGTAACTAATGTTCTCTATAACTAATATTTAAATCCTGTCCTGTATAGGTAATACATTGTCTTCAACAGAAAAATAATTTTGATAGAAATTAAATTTCCTACCTTTCTCTCCTTTCTTGTACTTATCCTTCTTCTTCACTAATAATTGCTGAACAAATGTAAAGAGCTTGCAAATCTCAATATCTGTAGGGACCAGCACACATGACACAGTTAACTAGACCTGGCTGGAGCAATGTCATTTATATGACCAAACCCAGTGTCAAAGGGGTAAGCTTATTCAGCCTAACCAATTTTTACCTTGTAGATATTTGAACACTTAATGAAACTTCTGAGATTATTTTTATTAAAATTTATAAAATTCTAGCAATATAAAAACACTTTATAAAACACTATGTAGATAGACTGGATCATGATTTTTGGGTGATCCAACTATTTCTGACATCATACCTTGGTCCAAATCCACTCATAGAACTGTAATAGTACTATCACAGTGCTCCCCCAACATGCAGGAAATCTAATCTGAGGAATTTGGCTTGGAGTATCTGTTAGGATAGGATGGGTACTGTTATGAAAAGAAGCAACTCTAAACTCCAGTGGCTTACATAACAAAAGTTTGATTCTCTCTTATATTATATATCCATAATGGATAAGTAAGGAGCTTTTGGTTGTCATAGAGGCCCAGACCTGATGAAACAGATTATCTGTAACATTTGATAGAAGGAAAGCCACATGAAATGCCACAGTAGTCCTTCAAATGACACACATCACTTGAACTCTCATGTCACTGGCCAAAAAGCTAGTCACATTATCAGATTACAAAGAATTTGCCCAAAGAGAGGCCTTGGACTTTGCTCTCCATTTCTGATAGGGGTGTTCAATGTGAGGGCTGGGTACCTCTGGCAATCTCAGGGTGAGTGTTGATCATGCCAGAGAAGGCCAGGTTTGGCCATACAACCATGTGATTTAAGATGGAGGTCATGTTGCACTTTATCAGGTGACTTGAAGAATGAGTTTAACTACTTGGAACACCAATCAATCAACCGATCAATCATGCTTATGTATAAAAAGCCTAACTAAAATCTCTGAAAGATGCAGCTTGAGTGAGCTTCCATTGTTGGAAATGTTCCAAAGCACACTGATTCCAACAGGGTAGTGGGTCATAAGGACTGCAGAAAGCTTGTATTTGGTACTCTCTCAGGTTGTGCCCTTTGAATCTCTTCCTTTGGCTAATTTTTGGACCTATATTTTTTTTCCTCTGTAATAAACTAAAACCCTATGATAGCATTCAGTGAATTTTATGAGTCTTTCCGGTGAATTATCAAACCTGAGGGTGGCCTTGACATCCCTCTCCCAACTTGCAATTGGTGTTAAAAATGAGAAAGTATGAGGAACTGAACTTTAAATCCTCACAGTTTAGTTAACTCTATATACATGGTCACTTTTCAGCTTAATTGCATGGAAATATATGTGTGTGTGTGTGTGTGTGTGTGTGTGTGTGTGTGTGTGTGTGTGTGTATAGTCTCTCCAGGCAATACCACCACAGGTGGGAGAACCAAAATACAATAAAATGTAATACAACATATCCTAGAGGGACTTGGGAAAGAAATGATATCCACCTTCGCACATTTGAACATGAAGCATGTTTGGGAGTCAGCCAAATACAGAAACAGAAGAAGCTTGAGCCAGAGGCAGGGCAGCACACACATAATCACAACATGTTGGTGTAGCATGCTATGAGGAGAGAAATACGTTTAGTATATATTCCTGAATTAACCAATGTGGAGTGGTAAGTCCGAGTCAGGTCATACAGGTCTTTATACCATAGAGATAACAAAGGAGCTTAAAAGCAAGTGGGACATCATCTATTATACCTTTTAGTCCTTACTTACACTCTCAGTTTCTCACACTGGAGAAACTATTAGGTATTTACACCTGTGTGTCCTATTTATTGCACTTAAGAGTATGGCCTCAATGTGCATCCATTTAGCTATAAATGTCTCTAATTTCTCATTCTTTATGGCTGAGTAATAGATAATGTGAAATAGGAAGAAAAGTGGAAGGGGAAGTGGAAGGAGTAGGGGAAAGGAAAGAAGGGAATGGAATTAACATGAGAAAATGAAAAAAATGGAAACAAAGTCTTTGTAAATAGGGAGGGATGGAGGGGTTGAAGGGAGGGCAGGGGAAGGGGGAAAAATAAGAACCAGGAGAGATTATGTAAAGGTGCAAGTTTCCAATGATGAATGTCATTATATTGTATACCTAAAACGTACCAATAAAATTTCAAAAATAAATAAATTAAATTAAATTTAAAAAAAAAACAAGTGGGACAGTTTGGGAAGAGGAAACTGGGACTGGAGCAGCACTAGGAGGTCTCCAGTGAAGCCAGGCACTGGAAGCTTCCTCAAGGATGAGGGTATGAGAGAGCCAGGAGCAGCCTGTGAGAGAGGCACCTGAGGAGGAAGGCTTTCATCCCAAACACTTACTGTTGGTCAAATGGTACCTCATTGTCTGAAGGAGCTGAAATTGCTGAATCTAACTCATCTTTGTTTTACCAAGATCTTTCAGTTTCAGTGAATAAATTTAGTCCCATTCTTCACGACCTATATAAATATTTTTTTTCTCTGTAATAAACTGAAACTGTATGATAGCATTCAGTGAATTCTGTGAATATTTCCAATGAATTATCAAACCTGAGAGTGGCCTTGAAAACCATCTCCCAAATTTCAGTTGGTGTTAAAAATGACAAAAGTATGGCAACTGAACTTTAAATTCTCAATTTTAGTTTACTGTGTATACTTGGTCACTCTTCATTGAGTTGTTCTGGAAAGCCTGGTTCCCTGAATGTGGAGGTTTTGAAGAGATGCCTCAAAATACAATTGGTAGAAACCTTTTCTTTGTGGTCCAATTGCCCTGAAGAATTGAGCCAGAGAGGTAGAATTCTCAATTCTAACATATTACTTTTCAAGAGGAATTTAAAGAGTGTGTTTCTGCAAAATGTGCTCTCATGGCAGAATAACTCTGGTTTTAAGAGGAAGAGTGCTTGAATAACAACTTGACATAGTAGCCAGTCTTCTTCAACCATCTCAATTCCATGTTCCTTGGGGGACTTATCAGAAAAAAGAAGGGAAGGAAAAAGGAAAAGTTTCAGTTTGGGAATCAACAAAACCATTTTCTAACTGCAGGAATGATGTATGGCATATGTAATAATGCAGAAGTTTTCTTTACCCAGGTTATACACTAGACAAGATAATTGGAGCTCAAAGATGAATTGATAAAATGTTTTTTGATGCTATCAGTTTTTGGGAAAGTGGGTGTTGTGTTTAGCAACATCATTCCTTGGGAATAATGGAAATGAACATCTTTTTTTACACAGAAGAGTACAAATTAAAATAAGTCCCAACATCTGACAATTTCTGTCAGAATTGCTGGCTAAAATCTCTTATTTCAGAGTTAGTTGAGACCCCAGTGGTTTTAAATCGGAGTGATTCCTTGCTGCTGGTTGTAAGTCTCCTACGAGTCTTATAGGCTAGGAAGATCTACCAAATCATCTAGGAGGCCCTATGAAAGGTAAGTTGGAGCCAATGGATGCAAAAAAAAAAAAAAAAAAAAAAAAAAAAAAGAAAAGAAAAAGAAGAAGAAGGAAAAGAAAAAGAAGAAGAAAAAGGCCTCTTATTTGTACATGGAAATCACAGGGAGAAATTTTTTGACCTCAGTGACCTTGGAAACATCAATGAATTCAGAGTGGAGTCATTCTAATTAAGTAGTTTATGATAAGTTTGCAATGTGAATTTTAAGTAAGTGGGTCTCATTTAAAAGACCAGTTGATATGAGGATCACTTTGATGTATGCCAAAACAAGATGGGTAAAGGCCAACAGTAGAGCTCTCTTCCAAACCTACTGAAGCTTTGTGGAATTTATCCTGTCTCCTACTAGCAGATGAGCGGGCAGAGTAAATCTGAAAGGCTTAAAATATCATCTAGCTTGATGACTCCCTCATTCACAACTCCATTGTTGATTTTCACCAGATCTCCACACTTGTGGCTCTTATTGCCTCCTCAATAACTGCAAGTAGATGCCTCATTGGGCTCTCAAAATTAACCCTTCCAAAACAGGAATTTTTTTTTTAACTCTATTGAGAACTGGCTACACAATGTGTAGGACCCAGTTCAAAATGAAAATGTGGGACTGACTCCTTGTTAAAAAAACAAGGAAAAATGTCACTAGCGGTATTCAGTATTTAACTTTCCCTTTCATCTACAGTCTTTCAGCCTATTGTGATACTGATTTTTAGTGGCAGTTAACTGTCTAGGTCCTTCACATATGGAGAAATGATCACTGGCCAATGCTCAAGCACAGATCATCACGGATACCAGCACTGATGGTGGCAGAGAGAGCTACATGAGGAACCTCCCTCCGAGCTGGAGACAGGAAAGTCAAATCAAGCATCTCCCTTTCTAATGGGACATAACCTTCTGCAAGGGTAGTACAGACCCCACACTCTGTCGTGCTGAGTACCTACATGTAAGATGCCCAGGGAAGCTGTGGTGTGGGCATACACACTATGGTGGAAGTTCTCAGGGGTCACTAGGTAAGATGGGGAAATGAGGCTGGACAGATTTCCAGGTTCTCTGCTAAGAACCTATTTAGAGGAATTAGGGTGGCAGCAGAAGACATAATTACACATGAATAATGAGACACATAAGGCTCTGGTGTCCCACTGAATTAATAACAATATCAAAACAAAGACAAAATCAAAAGATGGTAAATAAAGTGCATGAAACCCAAGTATGAGGTCATGTGTGCATAACTGCCCTGGCTTTATACCTTGAGCTCAACCCTGACTCCTCAAATCATACAACTACCAGTGTCCCTTATTTAATAAATAGCAGCATAACTTTCCAGTTATTCAATCTTCATACCCAAGACTTGGGTTGAACTTCTTTACTAACAACTCACATCAGTTACATAAGGAATTCCTGTCAGCACTGTATCTAAACTGTAAAATCTACCTAACCACTTGTGCTAATTCCTTTGTTATTACCACAGCCTCTTAACTTCTGTTATTTTAATTTTTTCTCACATAGGGTCTATCCTACACATAGAAGCATAAAGCATTTTTTTCTTCTCAGAATCTTTCAATGATTTCACCCTACACTTGAAAATAAAATTCTGATTATGACTTACCAGTACTTAGTAAAGTTTCTATCTCTGTCATCTTATATCATAGTTCTTAAATATTTAGATTTTTACATCGAATCTCTGTGTTCAATTGTTTTGATAAGACTCAATCTTCAGCTTGCCCATCTTCTTCTTAGAATTTGGTGGTATTACTGAAAGTTTTAACCTATTTAGTGAATACCCCACACTGAGGTTATTCAGGAATTCTTTCCTAATTCATCTAATTCACCCAACACTTTTAATCCACAAGATCTTGTGATGAATAACAAAATGCACACCTATCATTTGTTAAATTTCAAAAGTTTTAGGAACACTGCACCAGGCACTGTATGGACAAAGACCAAATATATTTTGTTGTAATACCACATCTAAAATAGAAACTTGCAATATTCTCTTTCCCCTTCTCAGCTTAACTTTTCTCCTCCTATAAAGCATATATTTTTAATTAACAATTTGTTCATGTATTTGGTTTCTTTATGCCCAGGTAGAATATGAACTCTCAGAGGCAAGAAGCTTTGGCTCTCTTACTAACCCCTTTATCCACCTAGAAAAAAATACAATAATCCCCCAATACATATTTAGTGAATGAAAGGAATAAAAAAAACCCCTGTGTGTTTAACTTAATGTAACTGTCTAAGTCAATACATTTTTATTATATACAGAAATGGCTAAAATAAATTTGTTGCATGAGGTAGAACAAGGGCTCAGAATTAGAGATTGAAAGCAGTTACATAATGTTGTATATTTGCCCACCTGAATCTTCAATGATGCACTTATAGCTACCATATCTACATCTTTGAATTCCTGTAAATACTGATTCTGGAAGCTTGAACTGAAGAATGCTTTACAATATCTATGAGATACAGCGTTAGATTTCTATTGAGGCTGTAACAAATTCCCATAACTGTAATGATGTAAAAAATAGTTTATTTAGTTAGCTTATGAATAAGACTGGGCAAAGGGCCTGAGATAGATTTGTATGATCAGCCCTATTGATGAGAATTAAAATAAGAGTAGACAGTGAATTAAGACTTTGGATCAAGAATAAATAGCTCTCTCCCTACTAAAGGTAGTTGCAGCCCTTGCCTACTAAGCTCCTTCCTGAGTTTCCAAGAAATTTCAGTGCAAAATAATGACTTTTTCTTTAAAATCCCAGTTTCCTTTAAACCCTACCTGCTGAGTTACTGGGTTAGGGAACCTGAATTCCCACTGGTCACTCTAAATTCACAAAATGTGAATTTAAAACCGATAAATGTTCTAAAAAAATATATAAATGTTCTGCTTCCAAAAAAAAATAAGTCTACTTCTAAGAACAAAATTATTAAAACCCTTTTTATTACTTGTTTCATGGGAAAATGCAAATGGTAAGAAGGGTACAAAGTCAAAGGACTGATGCTCTCTGCACTCCTTGCCACCACTGCTGCCCTGCTCTCTGGAATGGAAAACCACTTCTCAAGTCTTGGCTGTGCAATTCACCTAGAAAGGCCTTCCTCTCCCGGCCTTGTGTCAGCGCCAGAACCACCTGCCGTCAGGAGCTGCCTGGTTTGTGAATTACTGTTTGCTCAAACTCTGTGGTACTATATCTAAATAAATCAATCAATCCACACAATCAATTGCGACAGGTTACCACTAAACCACCGAGCGATTCCTGTGCTCCACCTATTCATAAAAAGATCTGGACCAACTGAGGAAATTGTACTTTTTGGATTCACCTACCGGAGAAACCAGAGCCCTTTTTTTTCCTTCTCCTATTTCTACTAAAAACTCTCCAAACCTCCTCTTTTTGGTTTACAATGTCATTCTTCCACCCTGGGAGACTGCAAGCTCAGTTTGTACACAATTTTTTTAGTGACTTAGACAATGCAATTTGTTATTTTACAATGTCCAATTCAGAAATCCAAATTGGGCCTGAGTGGTAGGTGCTGGCAGGGCTGTGTTCCTTCTGGAGTTTCTGGGAGAGAGTCTTTTTCCTTGTCCAGCTTCAGCAATGGGCTTGCATTCCAAGGCTCATGGTGCTCTTCTTCCATCTTCAGTGCCAGCAAGGACAACTTGAGTCTTGAAGTCACATTTCTCTGACCTGTTCTGCCTTCCTCTTGCATTTTTAAAGACTCATGTGATTACGCTGCATCACTTGGATAATCTAGAATAAAGTGCCCATTTCACTGTCTTTTTTTTTTTTTTTTTTTTTTTTTTTTGTACCAGGGATCGAACTTGGGTCCTTGCGCTTGCGCAGCAGGTGGAGAAACCACTGAGCTAAATCCCCGGCCCCCATTTCACTGTCTTTTAACACATCTGGAAAGTCCTTGGAAGGACTGGAAGATTCAAACTTAGGGATCATGGGGGAAGGTGATATTTAACTTGCCACAGCTAGTATCTACTGTTAGTGCCTGTTGGATCTTATTTTAAAAGTAATTTCAGCAGCCTTAGAAAAGGTGTAACTGACTGTAGTGACTCAACATGTGTCCCAGTGCAATGTCTTATTACCTTCAACAAAATGTTACTTTGCAGAGACTTAAGCCCAGGATGATCTTTTTTTTTTTTTTTTCATTTTTCAAGACAACTGGGAAACACAATTTTCTTTTTAGAAATTCCTAAATTTTAAATATTGGCAACAAATTATATATCACAGTTTTCAACACTTTTGCAGGTCAAAACAAAACAAAGTCATAAGCAGTTCCTGGCCTCTAAGCCACTAAAATACTACCTCACTTGGGTGAACAAGAAAAGCCCTGCACTGTTATTTTGTTCAATACACTCTTCATAGGGCTTTATTACATGTCAGCCTAGGGATCTATGACTAGGTGTGAAATATGTAGAATTTTAGCTCACCCACCACCATTTATCCTTTGCAGCATGATACTACTTCAAATATTAATATGCACTGTTAATCAGACATCTATTTAAACAATTTTGTCTTTACTTACTCTCCCAAGAATATTTATTAAGTGCCTAGTTATTCAGTAAGTCCCCCTATATAGGGCTCTAAGAAATGAGAAGATAAATTAGAGTCCCTTTTATTTAAGAAAACTGTCTTAGAACACAAGCATGCAATTTTCACAAGGCTTACTGAACTTCCATGAAAAAAGAGATAATTTCTTTTGGGGGGAACTAAATCTTTCCAAATAACGTCTTTTTTGTTTGAGCCTTATAGAATGAATGCTGAGTATTCTATTTTTTGTTTCTTTCTTTTTCCTGGGCATAAGTTGCTAGTTGTATTTAGGCCCTAGGTATAAAATAGATAGATAATTATGTCAAAATAACTTACTAAAAATATAATTTTTAAAGGATTTGGTAACAATGAAAAATGAATACTCACTGAAGAAATTAATCTTAACTCACATTTTCATGTATAGTTTTAGGAATGTCTGCATAGGCAGAAAACACAGGTATTGTGTCAGTCAGTATTTGAACCAAAAGTAAAAGGTAGAATAAGTGTTAGTGCAATAGAAATGTTAAATATGATGGGCAAACCAGCTGAACAAACAGGCTGGAAATTTGTTTTATGAAACTCACCTTACAGAATTTCACCCAATAAAACACTTGGGCGTGCAGTATTAATTTTTTTCTGCTTCTACGTATCATCACAAAAGGCCCTTTTTAATCATATTCTGAGTGAACATTTGGTCCCATTTGGACACAATTTATGAACACTCACTTTCTTATTTGAATTCCACCAT